>NC_085138.1:11747153-11867305 GCF_035046485.1 Aedes albopictus
CTAATTCAAACATTTTCTATTCAGTAAGACCATGTTGAGAGTATCTGGGTTCAATTCCTGGTTGGTTCAGATATATTTTTCATAAGGGAGAATCCATAAATGACTATGTATTTTTCTATAAACTTTTGTCAATTCCTTGACCCATCTCTCGTTTGTCGGGGGAAGATCACTGCGTCCAGATTTTAGAACTATTGTGATACACCCTTTTGCTGTGAGGTACGCAAGTTATCTCAGTAACATGTTTGTCACTGAGATACCTTGGTATCGACTGAACTCAAGACCATCTATTATTGATGAATAGAGATCCTGAGTAACAGTGTGTAACTCCCCCATTCTGGCGAGACTTACTTTAAAAAGCCAACCACGTCCTTGGGAGATTAGATCCATATGTCAGCAGGCCCTAACAAGGGCTTATTAAGCGACTTAAGTGCCGCTTGGCTGTCAGAGAAAATACATATTTTTGAAAATCTATACTTTCTCCTCAGGAATAATAACACGCATTCTAATATTGCATATATTTCCGCCTGAAATACTGTGGGTCACTGTCCTAAATGGACAAAGATTTTTGTTCTAGGGCCATAGATTCCGGAGCCTGTCAGGTTATTTATTGTCAAACCATCTGTAAAGAAATTTATAGAGCCTGTTGGAACGCTGGGTCCACCTCCTTCCCACTCCTGGCGGGAAGGAATGAACACAACGTAAGGTAAGTCATAATTGACTACCCATTTCCATCCAGTCACTACAAATTCCTATTGCGGGATTAATGGCAAATTCATTTAATATGCTGAGGTGACCCGTAAGGTCTCCCTACAGCAGTGTTTTTGTTCTCTTTAACCTTAGAGCACTTTTTTCCGCCTCCAGCTTTATGAATTGATCTAACCGGGGCAGGTGAAGCATTGCGTCTAGGGCCAAAGTGGGTGTACTACGAACTGCACCAGTGATCGCTATGCAAGCGGTGCGTTGGATTTTGTTGAGCTTAGCCCTTTCAGCAGCCTCATTAGTTTTAGGCCACCAGACAAGGGAAGCGTAAGTAGTTCTGGGACGGACAATGGGTTTATATATCCACATGATCATACTTGGTTTTATGCCACATCTTTTACCAAGGGTTTTTGAAAGTGTATTGAGACCTTTCTGCACGCACAACTGTTTGGAGATGAGAGTTCCAATTCAGTTTTGCGTTGAGTATGACACTTAGATATTTCACTTCACTTGAATAAACTAATTGTGTTTGATTCAAGAAAAGGGGTTTCAGTTGGACCTTTCTCCGTTTGATGAAAAGGATAATGGAAGTTTTTGTAAGATTTATGCTTAGTTGTTCTTT
The DNA here is from genome assembly GCF_035046485.1 of Aedes albopictus. Lineage (NCBI taxonomy): Eukaryota > Metazoa > Arthropoda > Insecta > Diptera > Culicidae > Aedes > Aedes albopictus. The sequence continues at coordinate 11,748,475 of NC_085138.1, forward strand.
TGACACCAGTGAAAAGTGTGATTTAGGGCAGATTGCATTTTTTCCACGATAACACATTCGAATTTGCCTCGTACAATAATGACAACGTCATCAGCATTGCATATCCAACCACTTCGAAGCCTCTTCTCTCTAATCTGTCTAGAAGCTCATTCACCACCAGTGACCACAACAAAGGAGAAAGCACTCCGCCTTGCGGACACCCCCTTGTTGCTTTAACAGTAATGTATGAACCGCTAAGCTCAGAGGAGTTTTTTTCGATTAGCTAGCATAGCATGTACCCAGGTAACAATGCATTGGTCGAATTTTCTCCTCAACATTGCTGACCCTATAGACGAATAAGAAGCGTTATCGAATGCGTCCTCAATATCAAGAAGTGCTACAAGAGCAATTTCTTTTGCATTAAGTGTTTTTCCGATCTTTTGAACTACCGTACGTAGTGCCAAGATCGTAGATTTTCCACTTTTTCAAGCGAATTGGTTTTTTGACAAAGACATTGCTTTCATAAATTTGTGATTTATGTACTCACATAGTACCTTTTCCATAATTCTGAGCATTACAGAGGATAAACTTATCGGCCTGAATGCTTTGGGGTTGGATTTATCTCTCTTTCCTGCCTTCGGAATGAAGACAGCCCGGATTTGACGCCAATCGTTAGGTATATGCCCCAAAATCAGACTCGCCCGAAAAATCTCAACCAAGGGTGGAACCAGTGTTTTCTCCTCTTTTGGATCCACGCTGGGAATATTCCATCCATGCCAGGAGACTTAAATGGCTCGAAAGATCTCACAGCCCTCTCAACCCTGGCCCGAGTGAAAGCTTCCATTGCAACCTTTATTGCGTCTTTTTTAGATCCAGAAACCCATGATTGGATTTCTTGTGGATCTGAGACATCAATTCCAGAGCCTTGGTCGCCGATGCTCGACTCAACTTTAACAATTCGCTCAGAATATCGCTAGGCTCTACATTGAGCGAACCATCCGTCTTTCGGAGGCTACCCACACCATTGGAGTGGTCTTTTGAAAGAGTTTTTTGGAGCCTGGCCACTACGGGTGTATTCTCTATGCTTTCACACATTAGAATCCACGATTTCCGTTTGGCTGACCTTATTTCTTTGTTGTAGTTCGTCAGGGTCTTTCTGTATAGGCTCCAATCGCCGGTGCGCTTGGCACGGTTGAATTCCCTACGCGCAGTTTTCCTAAGCTTCTCAAGAGTTTTATTCCACCATGGAACATCTCTCTTGATAGGCGTTAAGAATTTTGTTTTTAAGGGATTTGGACGCATCTTCCAATTGTGTTATGGACTTGATGTGACTTTCTATGATGTACTTTTCGGATTGCAGGATAGCTGAGTAGGATTCCCAATCAGTTTTCTTAGGATCTTTAAACGTTTTTGCCTTTCTCGTACACCAAGGTGTACCGAAAGGCTATATGTTCACTCCAAAAATGAAATTTTGATAGAACCCCCGGAGGGCCAAATCTTATATACCAATCGACTCAGCTCGACGAGTTGAGATGATGTCTGTGTGTATGTATGTGTGTGTGTATGTATGTGTGTGCGTGTGTATGTGTGTATGTGTACAAAAATGTCACCTCACTTTTGGAGAGTAAATATCATCCGATTTCAACGCGTTTGTTTTCAATCGACGCGGAATATTGTCCCATTGTTTCCTATTGAAAATGGTTTGAATCGGTTCAGCCGTTCCGGAGTTTCGGCCATTTAGGTGTTCCGGACCGGTACCCCAAGAAGAGGCCAGATATGAAATTGCAACAAACCCATGCATGCGACCCATCTAACCACGGCATTTTCGATTATCTGACGAACGGTAAGCAGGAAAATAGTCGCAGATTACATCTGAACCGGTGGTGTTCCGGAACCGGTTCTGGGTGTCCCGCCGGAAGTGGCCAAATATAAAAGTGAACCAAACCCATGCATGCGACACATCAAATTGCAGCTTTTTGTATAACCTGATGAACGGTAGACAGGAAAATAGTCTCGGACCATATCTAAACCGGTAGCATACCGGAACCGGTTCCGGGTGTCCCACTGTAAGTGGCCAAATGCAAAAGTGAAACAAACCCATGCATACGACACATCAAATCACCGCTTTTTATGTAACCTGATGAATGGTTAACAGGAAAATAGTCTCAGACCATATCTGATCCGGTAGTGTTCCGGAACCGGTTCCGGGTATCCCGCCGGAAGTGACCAAATATAAAAGTAAACCAAACTCATGCATGCGACACATAAAATCGCAGCTTTTTCTATAACCTGATGAACGATAAATAGGAAAATAGTCGCAGACTATATCTGTACCGGTGGTGTTGCAGAACCGGTTCCGGGTGTCTCACCGGTGGTGGCCAAATATAAAAGTGAAACAAACCCATGCATGCGACACATCAAATCACCGCTTTTTCTGTAACCTGATGAATGGTAAACAGGAAAATAGTCGCAGACCATATCTGATCCGGTAAAGTTCCGGAACTGGTTCCGGGTATCCCGGCGGAAGTGGCCAAATATAAAAGTGAACCAAACCCATGCATGCGACACATCAAATCGTCAAACCCATGCTTGCGGTACATCAAATCGCTTTTTTGTCAGTAACCAGGGTACGAAAAACGGATCACGCCGAAAAACAAACGCTTTGTCCTGAGCGGTGCATGTTGGTAACAAAGGCGCCTAGCAACAAACGCATGTCAGGCGACGAGAGCAATAAAACAAACATCGCTTGCCGTGCCTGTGCTGATATTCCGGCTTTTCTGCTGAAATTTTCGACCCACATTATCAAATTCATAGGCATTTGGACGAAATAAGACTCTTGCAAACCTCCGAGTTGAGTTTCAGTTGTAAAACAATGCGAAAATCACGATGTGAATAGAACGAGACAAATATTCTCCCGTTTTTATTGTGAACAAACTCGAGAGCGATTTTGTCATTTTCTGCTAACGAAAAAACAAAGCGTTGTTGCCGTGCCTTCTTTGTTGCCTATTTTTCGCTTGCGGTACCATATTCTGCGTACGCTGTCAGTAACCTGATGCATGGATGATAAGAAAATAGGCACAGTTCACAGAAGTTACTACCGGTAGTGTTTTTAGTTCCGGATAACCTGATTAACAGTTTTCATAAACTCAGATCACATTTGAATATACCGGTAGTGTTACGGAATCATTTTCGGGGGTCTCGTAAGCAATACAAAATATGCTCAGATTACATAAGAGGCTACCGGTGATGTTGCAGAAGCAGCGTTGGGTGCTTTAGCGAAATTACGAAAGTGAACTAAATGAATGCAAGCGATAGATATGTGTGAGAGAACCAAAAACCTAAAAAAAAAACTAAAGCGATCTCATCAAATCACCCCATTTTAGATTCCTGAGACGTAAATTTACAGTAGGATGGATCAACGTTGTATGGAAAAATTAAAATTTAAGCGGATCAGCCCGGAACATTCTTTTAAATCTTTATTTGCGTCTAAAATTACTACGCAAAATTTTGATGCGGCTGGAGGGCGAGCTCTGTAATGTGGTTGATATTTGAATGTGATATAGCATTGGCAATTCAAATTACTACATTACAAATTCTACATGAATTTTGCAACCAATCATAATAAAATATAGCATAAAATGTGCAGATAAAACTTTGTCAAAGTGTTCTGTGGAAAAAGTTTAATCCTGGCTAGTAATTGTCATCTTGGTATGAATCAGCCTCCAGTGAAGGTGGTCAAGCAGTCAACTGAAAGGACTGATAATTTCAGCTCTGCCCATACGTTAAATATAACGTCGGAATAAGTGCCCCAATTCGATGATGACCTTGATAAAATTCTTGATTTTCAGAAATTCAGAAATTCGTAGGTGGTACAGTCTCAGATCGCTGTTATGAGCATTTCCCCCTTCTCGTCTTTGGGGCTGATCACTGACTCTAAGGCAAGATTGATTGCGTCGACGGAAAGATCATGAGTACATATTCGACGAGAAAGGCACTATCACCACTAGGTGGATAAATCTGGGTTTTTTTTCTATCATTAAACCCCTTCTCATTCGAAGATGATGTGTATGTGGTCTGACATTGATATTTCTTCAGAAACATGCCAGTTTTTTATTTTATCAGAGATAGACCGACTACATAGAGTCAAGTCCAAAAGTTTTCAAACGTGGGCTTGTCACCAACATAACAAATGTCAATGTTCTTGGAAGAAAGAAACTGTAATAGGTACTCACCTCTGGTGTTTATATTTGTACTTCCCCATACGGTGTGATGTGCATTTGCGTCGCACCCTATGACGAAGTGGATGTTCTGTCGGTGGCTGTAGGCTACGAGCGCAGCTATTTCTGAAGGAGGGATTTCGTCCACGTCACCTGGGAGGTATGCCGAGACCACCAAGATCTCTCTACTCCCTCTAGCGGAAGGTACCTTCATCCTGACCGCTACAATGTCCCTTTTCATGAATTCTGAAATTGGAAAGTATTTACAGTTGTTATGTAATAAAATAGCCGCTCTAGGAGAAAGCTGGCTGTCATCATATACCAACTTACATGAGTGTTGTGGAATACCTTGTATTCTGGATTTATTGACCTATGGCTCTTGAATGAGGACCACGATTAAATTCTCTTTGGTGAACCTCCGACAGAGCACACCCGTCGCGCTCTCAGCATGGTGGAGGTTCACTTGCGGAACTTTAGCCGCCATTTCCGGGTTTCCCGCTTTTTTCCGGACGACGACTGTCCGGCTTTGGATGTTGCGGATCATCAGGATGTCGTTTGATGTTACAGTTTGGGTTGTTTCTCTTCCCTGTAGCCACCTGGCCCTCCAGTTTCGCCTCTGTGGTCATGTAAGCTTCGAGCTTTTCCTTTAGAGGCGGACAGACTAGCCTTTATAATGCTTTTGGGGTGAGATTTACTAACCTCGCCCGAAACGGAGGCTTCCTCAGATTTCTCTTGGGTAGGCCTTCCAGTCGGATTGGCGATATCGGCAGTCGGTTGATCTGTAATCTTTCTTAGTTGGATTTCACCAAATCGGTAGTTGAGGGTGTATTTGGACTTCTTAAACTTTTCATCGACGCACCCTCTACTGTGAAGATCCATTCGACATAAATGTCATTCAGAATGGATCGTTTCACAATACGCCAATTAGTTGTTGAGATGTCATTTTGGCTTTCTATGAGAGCTTTTATTCGGTCGTCGTCATAGCTGGAGCTTTGTGGGAAGTATGCTCGGATCATCTCTGGACGTGGATGAATGAATTTCGGGTGGAATACCTGAAAGAATGCCGAAAAGAATCTCGTGAGAAACCCCAAAGGCAACCTAGTAACGAAGGAATAAATTAAGTAAGCCCGGGAGAAATCACTTTGGAATCTCGTAAAGAATCCCTGTAAGAATCCTCGAATGTATTTTAGAATAAATCATTGAAGTCAGGTTTCCTGAAGAGAATCAATGACAGATTCCCGGGAGAATTCATTGAGAAATAAAAATCTTGTACGAAACGAAACCCCAGAAAGAATCTCATAAGAAATCCCCGAAGAAATCATTGAAGGAATCTCTTTCGTAATTCAGAACGGAATTTTTGAAGAAATTAAGGATGAATTCCAGGAGATATCTCTAAAGGAATCCTTGAAAATATCCCTGATGGAAAAGTTAAAAGAATGTAGAGAGGAATCGCGATAGAATACTAGGATGAAGTAATAAAATAAACCCGGGAAGAATCAATTAAGGAATCACAGGAAGAAATTTCTTAAGAATTCAATGATCGGAATCAGCAGGAATCCCAATAGAAATCTTGGAATACACTTTAGTAGGAATATCTGAAAGAATATCAGGAAATATCCAAAGAGAAATCTATGAATGCATCTCAAAAGAAATTCCAAAATAAATCACTAAGGGAATCCTGGGAAGAACCCTTGAGAAAATCCCTGAATAAATCTTGAGAGAAATATCTAAAAGTACCCCGGGAGAAAACTTGCAATCAACACTGGAAAGTTCAACATGCTGTAACTTTTCATAGAGTGCATCAAAAATTCTCAAAATTTGTCTGTTTATCAACTTAATATATGTGCATCCTTGGTACACATTCGATTGATTAATCTTTCACGAAGTAAGAACCGTTTTGCTAAAATGTTACTTTTTAGACTACTAATTTTCAAACCATCATATCTTGTAAACGAGTGTACCGAATTGAATGAAGTTTTTAACATTTATCAACAATATATTGATACTTGATACTACTTCATAAAATGAAAAATATTCTTACGACGAATAAAGCTATACTGGTTTGACATTTTCACCCATATAGAGGAAAATAAGTCAAATTTACAATACCACGCAAAAATTACTAAATGTTATTTTCCTTAAATCCAAATGGGCTCTAATATGTCTTATAAGAGATATCTTGAAAACAGAAGAATAAAATCTTTGGATATTGAAACTTAAATTTAATGGCATTGATGTAAAATAAATACATTTTTTTTTGAAAAAGATTCAAAAAGTTTCAATCCATGATAACTTTTTTCAACGTTCAAAAAGTACCTATGTTTTAAAAACTTTTGAATTTATATATTTTTGATAAACGTTCAAATTTTTATTCAATTCGGTTCACTGGTTTCCGAGATATGACAGTTCAAAAACAAGATGTCTAAAAATAGTGTTTTACGAGATCGGTTCTAGTTTCGCGAAAGATTAACCAATAGAGCTCAAGTTTGCACATATAATAGGTTGACAAGGAGTCAAAATTTGAGAATTTTCGATGCACTCTATGAAAAGTTACAGCATGTTGAACTTTTTTGTGAGAGAAAAAAGAGATGCCTATCCCAAACATTTTGGCCACCCCCTGTACGTATAATATCAAACCCTTACCAAATAAATTGGTATGAAATTGACTTGAGTTATAGAGTAAAGTGCCTTAATGGTACAAGACCCTACCTTCAGATTTTTTGGAGGGTTTTTCCACAAATTCTTCATAGGGTTCTGGATTTATGATTCAAGAAGTTTATAATACCAAGAATCCCCCATGGTTTTTCCAGAAGTAACTGTTGATGAATTTTTGAAAGTATTTGATGCTCGTGTAATATGGTTGCTTACCTGAATCACGTTTACGAGAACTTACTTACGGTTATGGTCTAGAAACGCGTCCTTCAGAAGTTTCTCTCGTGTTTCCTTTATTTATTCTTTTCGAGTTCCATCTAGGAGTTTATCCCGGTATTTCTTCAAGATTCCAAGATTCCAAAATTCCTTGGTAGATAATGTCATAGATATTTTTAGGTATCCCTTCAGGGATTTCTTTAGAGACACATCCTGCGATTCTTTCAAGGATTTATCTTGAAATTCCTTCAAAGATCCCCTTAAAATTTCTTCAGGCATTCCTTCAGTTTTCTGCCGGTATTCCTGCATCAATCCCTCTTGGGATTCCTCCAGTGATTCCTTCAATAATTTGTGTTATAATCAATCAAGAGTTGTTTCAGATATCGCTCCCAGGATTCTTTTAGAATTCCCTGCAGGATATTCATAAGGCCTTGTTGATAGATTCTTTCAAGGATTACTCCAAGATTCCTTTAAGGATTTCTATAGAATTATTCCTGGGTTTCCCCCCGGGATTTATGCCAGGATTTTATCTGGGAATCCATCGTTGAGTTCTACCAATATTCCTACATTGAATTTTCCCGGGTACCCTTCAATGACGTCTCCTGAGATTCTTTCAGCGATATTTTCAAGTATTTTCTCCGGAATTCTTTTATGACTTTTCCCGGCACTCTTTGCTTGATTTCTGTCAGAATTAATATTGGAATACTTTCAGTTTTTATTCACCGAGAAATTGTATTTATTTTTTATTAGATTTCATCTGAATTCTTTTATGGATACTTTCATTTCCTTCATTCAGGGATGCGTGGGATTGCCGGATCGGTCTCTATGTTCGAATATCAGCGTGCATGGGATTGTTCCACCAAATATAGAAGGACTCACAGGTTGATTACGAAGAGGTCGCAGGCACCATGGGTAAGTTACATTCCTCCTAACTTACAGATAGATCCTTTCAGGCCATATTGCTGCTTTATACAGTATCCCTATTCAAGTTCTTCCAAACTCACCATGTGTGCAGGTTTGAAGTATCTTTTGTTTTGCGCAGTGCGTAACCATATGCTTTCCTCATGTGACGAAGACAGGACTTCAGACAACCTTGTACAGCGGATGTTTTCGGCTGGAATGTCGTTTCATCTGTTATCGCCCATTTCGTCGCGGAAAAACAGATGCAGTGGCGCTTGGACTCTAAGGTTGGCTAGGATCGGCTACTATCGACAGTTGACCGCGAGGAAGACTGCCATTGTAGAAACCTACTGGGTTGGATTCAAAACCGTGGCACAGAAAGAGGTCCCCGTAAAGGTCCGGGGTAGCCGGAGACTTCCTGTCGGTACGTCCTTCTCCGGTTCAAGCAGATAGAACCTGGATTGCAGATCATATGGAGGTTCACGAAGTATCAATTCTTGATACATTGATAATATTTTTTCGTAAAGCTTTGACGAATATGTTTCGTAAAACCAGTTTTCGTAAGTTGAAAGCAATTTGACAATAAGGATACGATTTCATTGGAGTCTCATATAAATTTTTGTTGTTAGTGGAAAGATAAGAGTCCAAAGATATGTTTATTAAAAAATGCCTCAAATTCCGGTGTGGTGTACCTTTCGCCATTGGCGTAACTAGGATTTTTTCCTGGAGGGGGCCCAGGGGGGGCCTGACTTGAGATGAATTTTAAGCGGGATGGGCGCCTGATATGTGAATATGCAAATTGGTATTGTAGTTTTGAGTAATCGAAATGACTGTTTCAGATTTGTTCATACCCAAGTAACCACGAAGCCGTATATAAGTGCATCAATTTTGCTATATATTTATATTTAAAATTGTGAATATAACGCTGCATTACTTTAAATGCCTCATTGAAGCAATATTAAAGTCGAAAAGGGCCCCACTAAAATGAAATTAATGCAACATATCGCAGCACGTTGACAGCCATTGCTAAAGTAACATAAATGCATGTGCTGTACATTTGGATTTACACATGCTAAATACGTGCAACACGAAAAACCAAAACAAAAATCTATTTTTAGCACCGCTTCATTATCGGCGGTACTAATGCCCACACACATGGATGTTTTAACCATTATTTTTTTGTCGCCGGGTCGGGAGTCGAACCAGAATTGTTGAAGACCGCTAGATGAGTTCCATACGCGCTGGCTCCTTAGACCGTTTCTGCTGCAGTGATAACAACAGATATTTCATTAACTAAAAGGAAACTGTTCTTCTGTCTCAATCATTGCACTAGAGGGCAAAACGACTATGTCATATGTAATAGAGTCCCTGTAATCACATTCTGATAATCACTGATAAATACATAATGCATTTTAGAATATATTCAATCAATATAAGAAAATTAAAACACCCTTCGCATACTGCTCACATGCTAATTGTGGTTTCCATCATTATTGGCATGTGATAGCAGCCAATAGAAAAGAAAAAAGATAATCTCTTAAAAGGTTTTTTTCTGAAAAAAGTTGTCGATCGGTGGTTCAAACGGTGATTAAGTTGGTCGGGAGTCGAACCAGACGTGCTGATGACCGCTAGAGTAAAATTGTTCACTCTTCTTGATTACATTTGTTTACCATTAGAGTCAAGCTTTTATAATTGTATTGTTAGAGCAACCTTTGCTAGTTTGTACATTGCATTTATTCAGTTTTTGCAGTGTTGAATTATTGAATTAACGTATATCAGCATTTAATACACCCTAATGTAAAGAAAAATGTAATGCATCATTAGATTGATAATGAGGAATTCCACGGAGTCATGTCAGTCGATCCTGAGCGACCATTTCAAAAATATCTGAAACTTTGCACAGTTTTTCAATTTCATATAAATCGCCATTTTTTGATATTAAACCTTCATATTCACTCACGACTAACTTTTCAAAAGGGTGTATGCGAAAATAGTTCTAAAATATTCTAAAAGCTGTACAGCAAAAACGGATTGTTCGATTGTTATAAATTTTTCAGCAAAGTTAGATAACTAAATGATGATTCCTTAGAAAATATACACTGTAAAAAATTTCTTTTTCTACTTTGAAAAAATATGATATTTGTCACAAAAACTCAAATATCTCAAAACCCTATCTTTTTACCAACTTCAATTTTTTAGGGGAAATGGCCCATTATATCAGCTATCTACCATAAAATTTTGGTGATGGTAAACTGATAAACAAAAAAGTTATGACATTTCAAACATTTCACAATTTTTACATTTAGTAACAAAAAAAATTTTTTTCTGTGTAAATTATTTCGAGAATTATATTTTGATGCTGATTTTATTGTAAAGGCTACCGCCTGAATTAAACAAGTTGTTTTCATGATACTTTAGTTTGATTATTCGCAATTACTATAGTATCTATTTGAAACTTAGACGCGATCCAGTGTTGTGATCAAAAATATTGAGATTGTCATACTTTTTATTGTACGTGACTGGTGAAAAAATCCCTTGATAGTGTTGAAAAGCTGTTGATTATAAGAAAAATGGAATTGAATTTATTTTTAAGACAAAAGCTGTATAATAAAAGTTTTTTTATACGCGTATACGTCTAGTTTATCCGCAAAAAAAATCCCTCTTACACACTTATTTCTGAATTGCCTGTTCGGTACTTTTTTGACGAGATTATAACAGCAGTACGATCTCGGTAGTTTCGGTAATCGATTTTACTGAGGCTCAGTAAAACAACTGTCAAAATCGTATGGAAAAGGTAAACAATGCATTTTTGCTGAACGAGTTCGGTGCTCAGCAGTTTTAATCTCGTCAAAAAATTACCGAACTCGGTAATCAAAATTAAGTGTGTAGAGAACAGACTTTATGATCGGAAGAATGCGAGTAACTTCAACAACAACAAATGCATAAGAGGTACATACCACAGACAAACAGACGAAACGCCTAGAACAATTTTAGTGAAAATTCATCGCCCAGTTCACACTATCACCACCTGGTGGAAATGTTTCACGAAACACTGCGTTGTGCAATATCGTCATCAGAAGGCGCTAGTGTGAAACGTCAAACGCAAAGAAAAACGATGGGCGCTCTTCTTGTTATGAAAGCCACAACCAAGATTCAAAATGATCGTTGAAGGCGTGGTCAATGAAAATTTCGCCAGTGTTACGTTTGTTTGTCTGTATACATACCTGACAATGCTCACGAAAAAAACAAAAAAATACTACCGCTATGAATATTAAAAATTGTATAGTATTTTTTTTCTTCAGCCACCAACACCAAACAAGTAAGTTAAAATTAATAAGTGATTTTGTTTATTATAATCTAACGAACAAGATGAACAGTCGCTTTCTCAAAGGTCTTCAACTCAACGCTCTCTTGTAGACCGTTTGATGAAAAAAAATGTTCAAAAGAGTTACGAAATCTCACCGAAAGCACCATAGATAAACTGAAAGAGACTGGTTATGCCCAAATTGAATACAAATTTACGCATTTGCACGTCCTGCCGTCTAGAATTTGACAAACGAGCCATCTGTATATCATCGGTAAAGCAGGGCGCAGGAAGTTCGAAAACGACAACAACTGAGAAATTGCCATCAGCGACATCTGTTTAAACAATTTAATTACGCCCCTTTTCAAAAATGCCCTGTAATATTCTTCAACATCTATACCCATTTCAATATTTTTAACGTTGCAAAACACGCTTTCAACATTCATCTTGAAGAAGAGGGAAAACACTTGTCCTCAAATGTAACAGCAAATTAATGAATAAACGACTAATGCGCGGAGGGCGTGATAAAATCGGAACATTACGGTACATAGTATATTATATTATATGTATATATAATATATAATAAAAACAACTTGTTTTACTCACGCAAGGCCATTAACAATAAAATCAGCATCAAACTTCAATTTCCGGCCGAAATAATTTACACTAAAAAAAATTATTACTAAATGTGAAAATTGTGAAATGTTTGAATTGTCATAACTTTTTTGTTTATTTTCATGGTAGATTGCTAATACAATGGACCGTTTTCTCTAAAAAATTACGTTGGTAAAAAGATAGGGTTTTGAGATATTTGAGTTTTTGTGACAAAAATGATATTTTTTAATGTTAAAAAAGATTTTTTTCACAGTGTATATTTTCTTAGGAATCGCCATTTAGTTATCTAACTTTGCTGAACAATAAAATCAGCATCAAATCGCGATTCCCGGCCGAAATAATTTACACAGAAAAATTTGTTTTACTAAATGTTAAAATTGTGAAATTTTTGAAATGTTATAACTTTTTTGTTTATTAGTTTACCATCACCAAATTTTTATGGTAGATTGCTAATACAATGGACCGTTTTCCCTAAAAAATTCAAGTTGGTAAAAAGATAGGGTTTTGAGATATTTGAGTTTTTGTGACAAAAATGATGTTTTTCAATGATAAAATAGATTTTTTTTTACAGTGTATATTTTCTTAGAAATCACCATTTAGCTATCTAACTTTGCTGAAAAATTCATAACAATCGAACAATCCGTTTTTGCTGTGCATATTTTTGAATATTTTTGAACCATTTTCACATACACCCTTTTGAAAAGTTAGTCGTGGCTCTAAATAAAAATTTGATATCGAAAAATGGCGATTTAGATGGAACTGAAAAACTGTGCAAAGTTTCAGTTCAATAGAAAATCATGAATTAAAAATTTTCCTTAATTTTGATGCTGTTGCTTGGAATCGCTCTAATGCCAATCTAAAGGATTATTGCATGACAAATGTGGAATTACTGCATTTCGCATTGCAAAGGTTGATATTCAGTCTAATTCGTGCAATGATATAATGCTTGTGGTTACTTGGGTAGTTTCGTAAACTATATGAGTACGAACAATTCCTCCAAGATTTTTTTCCATAGCTTGCTTCAGTGGTTCCATCATGGCTTCTTCCAGAAATTCAATCAAGAAGTCATCTAGGGATTCCACTAGACATTTTTTCGGGGATTTGTCCTGGAACATCTTTAGAGGTTCCTCCAGCAATTGTTCCAGTGCTTTTTTCGAGGTTTTCTTTAGGAATTTCTCCAGAGATCCTTTAAGGTATTTCTGCAGGTATTCAGAGATTTCTACAGGGATTTCTCCATACATGCTTCCAGAATTCCACTAGAGATTGCTCCAATAATTACATCTGGAATAATTCGAAGTATTTCGGCAGGAATGTGTTACAGAAAATCTTTTAGAAAATTTTACTTAGAGATTATTAAAAAATACTCCAAGAATTGTTTGAAAAAATTGTACAAAAATACCTCTAGGGATCCTAGTATTCCTTCAACAATTACTGCAGACATTGATTTATTCAATTTTTTTATCCAGGAATATTCCTACTAAAATTCTTCCAGGTATTCGCTAAAAAAGCTCTCCTGAGATTCCATAGAGTTCCTCATGGAATTGCTTCCGGGATTGCTCATCGGGTTTCTTCAGAAATTACTTCGAGTTCCTCCAGGGATTCACCGGAAATTTCTTCTGTTATTCTTTCAAAAACGAATTCCGGGATTATTTCAAAAATGCCTGCAAGAACTCTTGTTGGGATTCCTTCAGAAACTCCCCCAGGAATTAATCCAGGATTTCAGAATTTCCTCAAGAATTTTAGCGGTTTCTTCAGTATTTTCTCTAAGAATTCATTAGAAACTCCTCCTGGAATTCTCTCAGAAATCGAACTTTGTATGTCATCATAAATCTTGAGATTCCTCCAGAAACTCCTCAAGGGATTCCTTCGGAAATTCCTCCCGGATTTTTTTTTCAAGAACTATTCCAGGTTTTCCTCCTGCCAATCCTCTAGGATTTTATTCAGGCATTTCTCCAGGGACTTCTGCAAGAGTCGGACTGTTGCCCATCGGTCGGACATCGTCCTGTCGATGGGCAACAACGGGCCCGAAACCGGTCGACTCAAAAAGGTAATTATATCTCCTTTTTAACGTTTTGTAAGAATAATAAGTGTTGTGTCTGTCTCATCGCGTCGCGTGTTAAAGTGTTTTCTGCAAGAGTTCTACCAAGAATATCTACGGGAATTACCCCAGGTATTTCCTCAGGAATTCCTCCGGGAATTTATTCTAGAATGGATCCAAGAATTCTTCCAGGGTTTCCTCCAAGAATTAATCCAGGAATTTGTTCTCTAGGGTTTCTTCTACACATTCATCCAGGAATTATTTCATGGATCCCTCCAGAAATTCCACCGATGATTCCTGCAGTAATTCCTCCTGAAAATCCTTCTGGAATTCCTCCTGGCACTCCACCAAAATTCCTTTCAGAATTCCTCTAAAAATTTCTCCAGGAATTCCTTCAGAAATTTCTCCATGGATTTCTACCAGAATTCCTCTAGAGATTCTTCAAGGAATTCATTTAGGGATTCCTCAAGGTGTTCGTTTAGGGATTCCTCCTGGAGTTCTTCCATTAATAGTTCTACGGAGTTTCCCCTTTGAGGATGCCTCCAGGAATTCCTCAAGAGGTTTCATAAGAATTACCCCAAGAATCTCTTCAGAAAGTCCTCCAGGAATTGATCCAGGAACTCCCATAGGAATCCATTCATAAATTACTACCGCAATTCCTCCAGGAATTCCTCCTGGAATTCATCCAAAATCGCTTTGGGAATTACTCTACAAATTTCTATTGGAATTTATTCAGAAATTTCTCTTGGAATTTCTTTAGAAATTTATCTTGGAATTTCTCCTGAAATTCCTCCAGTAATTGCTTCCAGAATTTCTCTCGAGATTCTTCCAGGAATAGTTCCTCGGAGTTTCCCCGAAAATTCCTTCACAAATTTATCCAGGAATTTGTCCTGGGACTCCACAAGGAATTTGTCCAGAACTTCCTGGAGGAATTTGTCCAGAACTTTTCAGGCATTCCTCTTGAGGTTCCTCCAGAAATTGCTTCAGGGATTCCTCCAGGGATTTTTCCAAGATTTTTTCCAGGAATCTTCCAAGAATTTCTCTAGAAATTTCTCTAAGGATTCCTCTAGGAATTTTTCAAGAGGTTTCTTTAGAAATTTCTCCATGGACTCATCTCAGGATTTCTCTAGGAATTCATCTAGAGATTGCTCCGGGAGTTCTTCTAGAGGTCCCTCCCAGAATTCTTCTAAAAACTCCACCAGGAATTTATCCAGAGATTGCTCCAGGCATTAGTCCCGGAATTTCTTCAGGCATTCTTGAAGGAAATTCTCCAGGGTTTCCTCGAAGGATTTTTTAATGCATTTCTCGAGATACTCCTCCAGCAATTGATACAGGAATGTCTCCAGAAATTTATCCAGGGGTTCCTCCAGGCATTCCTTCAGAAGTTCCTCCAGAGATTTCTATAGGGATTCCTCCAGGCATTCCAAGACTCCTTCAGAAATTACTACCGTAATTTCTCCAAGACTTGATCTATAAAATCCTCCAGGGATTCATTAAGAAATTTCCTCAAGAATTCCTCCCAGAGTTTATCCAAGAATTATTCCAATAATTTCTCCTGGGATTCCTGCATGTATTCCTTCTGAGATTTCTCTAGGAGTTCTTTCAAATATTTTTTCAGGAATCCCCCAGGAAATCCTTAACGGACTCTTTTAAAAAATTTCCCCAAAAACTCTTTCCGGAATTCAATCAAGAATTATTCCAGGTATTGTCCTGGCATTCTTCCAGGAATTCATCCAGGCATTTCTACCACGAATTTCAACGGAATTACCCCAGGTATTTCTTTAGGAATACCTCCGGGAATTTATTCAGGAATGGATCCAGGAATTCGTACAGCAATTGCTTCAGGAATTCCTCCAGAAATCCTTCCAGGGTTTCCTCCAAGAATTAATCCAGGAATTTCTTCTCCTCGGTTTTCTCTACACATTCTCCAGGAATTATTTCATGGATTCCTCCAGAAATTCCACCGATACTTCCTTCTGAAATTGCTCCTGGAATTCCTCCAGAAATGCCTTTTCAAATTTCTCCTGGAACTCCACCAGAAATTCCTTTCAGAATTCCTTTACAGATTCTTCCAGGAATTCATATAAGGATTTTTCAAAGAATTGATTTAGGAATTCCTCCTGGAATTCTTCCATGAATAGTTTCATGGAATTTCCCCAAGATTTCCTATAAAGATTCCTCCAGGAATTCCTCCTGGGATTCCGCATGGAAGTTGTCCGGAAGTTCCTCCAGGAATGCCTTCTGAGGTTCCTCCAGAAATTTGTTTCAGGGATTCTTTCAGGGTTCTTCTGAGAATTCCCCCAGGAATTCTTCCAAGAATTCCTGTAGAAATTTCTCTAAGAATTTTTCCAGGAATTCCTTAAGAAGTTTCTTCGGAAATGCCCAAGGAATTCCTTCAGAAAGTCCTCCTAAAGGAATGCTATCAGAAATTACTACCGCAATTTCTCCAGGGGCTCCTTAAGAAATTCCCCCAGAAATTCCTCCCGGAGTTTTTCCAGGAATTATTCCAAGAATTCTTCCAGGGGTTCCTGTTTGAGTTCCTCCTGAGATTCCTCTAGGAATTCTTTCAAGGATTTCTCCGGGAATTCTCTTGAAAATCCTCCAATGATTCCTTCAGAAATTCCCCCAGAAATTTCTCTGTGAATTTATCCAGCAATTATTCCAGGTATTTCTCCAGGATTTCATCCAGGCATTTCTCCAGGGACTCCTCCAGGAATTCCACGAAGATCTACCCCAGATATTTCTTCAGAAATTCCTACAGGAATTTCTTCAGAAATTGCTCGAGGAATCCCTCCAGGAATTTCTTCGGAAATTCCTACAGCATTCCTTCAAGAATTACTGCAGCAAATACTTCAGAGATTACTACAGATATTCTTTCAGGAGATTCTTTAGGAAATTTTATTGGAATTTTTCCAAGGGATTCCTCCGGAAATTCTTGCAGGTTTCCTCCAAGAATTAATCCATGGATTTCCACTCCAAAGATTCCTCTAGAAAGGGCCCATATAGCCGAGGCGGTAAACGCACGGGTATTCAGCATGACCATACTGAGGGTGACGGGTTCGATTCCCGGTCGGTCCAGGATCTTTTCATGAAGGAAATTTCCTTTACTTCCTTGGGCACAAAGTATCTTCGTGCCTGTCACACGATATACGCATGCAAAATGGTCATTGGCAGAGGAAGCTCTCAGTTAATAACTGTGGAAGTGCTCAAAGAACACTGCTGAGATGCAGGCTTTGTCCCAATGAGGGAGTTACGCCAAGAAGAGAGAGAGATTCCTCAAGAAATCCGCCCAGGAGTTATTTCACGGATTCCTCCAGAAATTCCTCCAAAAATTCCTCCAAGAATTCTTCCAAGAATTGCTCATGGAATTCCTCCTGGAATTCCTCCAGAAATTCCTCTGGGAATTCTTTTAGCAATTTATCTTGGAATTTCATCAGAAATTTTTCTAATGCTCCAGGCATTACTCCAGGAACTTCTCCAGGGATTCCTTCTTCAGAAATTTCTCCATTAACTTCTCCAGGGATGCCGCCAGGAATTTGTCCAGGAAATTCTCCAGGATTTCGTACCAATTTGTACGATAATAAAAAAAAAATCCCCTAATGCTCCAGGCACTAGTCCAGGAACTTCTTCAGGGATTCCGCATGGAATTTATCCAGAAGGTTGTCCAGGATTTCCTCCAGAAATACATCTAGGAATTGCTTCTGTGATTTCTCGAAGAAGTCCTCCAGAGATTCCTCCAGGAATGCGTCCAGAAATTCCTCCAAGGATTCATCTAAATTTTTTCTAGTAATTTTTACAGGGATTTCTGATGCGGATTCTTCAGATTTTTTTCCTGAAATTCTCGCATAATTGCTCTTTGGATTCTTCCAGGAATTCATCCAGGAATTCCTCCAGGTATACTTTCAGAAATTTCTCCAGGGATTCCTGCAGGTTTTGCTCCAAGAATTCCTGTAATGATTTCTTCCGAAATTTATCTCTGAATTGAGCTTGAGCTTGAGCTTGATTGACCGCCCGTGGATGCTACTCCAGTATCGCCAGACCACCTACACTCACACAAGGACCAATGAGATAACTGCCGGGGACTAGCAGGCATCTTCAGTGTGTGAGCGTTGGTGATCTTCTATTTTTAGGCGACAATGGCGCCTGCCACGTCAGGTTGCAGGTCAATGTGGGGAAGGGGTAAGGAAGTGATGATTGCAATCGTTTGTATCCACATCTGGCCGAATATACCTCTGCGCCAGCACAAATTCATGCGGATGTTGGAGTTTTTGGTGGGAATTGGTTGGCAGAAGGTTCACACATTGGTTTGTGGATACCAGGGGAAGGTGATAGAATTGTGTGTTTTTATTATTTTGAAGATGTGCGGCACAGTTCGCTCGATTGCATAACTTGTAGGCGTTTTTCTAATAGGATTGTGACACTGTGCTGTGAAAGTTTAGAAGGAAGGGAAACGGCTTTTTCAACCCGTTTCTGTTCTAGCGACGGCTATGAACATGTTTATATACATGAGTTGTATATGTAGAGAGCAGAGAGAAAGTATATAGAAAGATACAAAGTAGGAGGAAAGGGACGGGCCAGGGATTGAACCCAGGACCTTCTGCATATAAATCAGAAGCGGTAGCCACTAGACCACCAAGCCCGTCTTCCGAAATTTATCTCTGAATTTTTACAAAAAAATTATTCAGCGATAAGTTTAAAAATTTCAATAATCCGTTCATAATCTTTATCACGGATTCACTCCAGGGTTTTTTTTAGAATTAGATTTTTTTAATAATTTGAAGGATTTCTAGAGGAATTCCTCCAGCGATTTGTATTGGAATCCTTTTAGATAATTTTAGAGGGACACAGAAGCCAAGAAATTCTCCAAGTAGTCATCTAGGAATTCTTTCACAATTATCTTCAAGAAATCTTTAAGGAATCTAATCATGAATACCTTCAAGATTACCCCTTGCAGCAAAAGCTTTTAAATATATTAAAATTTCATCAATGGCCTTTTGAATGTGTGCATTGTTTGATAGACGCACAAATACCCGAAATAAAAGATATTAGTGACCGACTAGAAATCACCTCCAGCATGGCTTTAAAGGATACACTCGCGTTTACGCTTGAGCTACATGAATCATTTCTTATTATGTAACATCTATTCTCATTAGGAATTCAAAAACTTTTGCTGGAATTCCATTGCAAATTCAACCAAATTTTTCCCACATAATACTTGAATTCCACAAAGAAGCACTTAACCATATTTTGCAGTAATGCTGCTAGAAAATTCAAAGATTCTTAAAGATACTCATCAAAGAATTCCTGGAAATTATCATTTAGATTTAATTTCTCAGCGGTTCAAAAAAGAAGACTAACAAAGCATTGCTATTTATATAATTCTGGTTATATAATGTTTGGAAATCAAAATTAACTAATTACATAGATCATTTTGAACAATGATCTTGTAAGGAGTGACAAGTTGAGAATAGTCTCCAATAACTGTCAATTTGAACACATATTAGGTATGCCATATAAATGTCTATTATAGATCTATGTGTGTCACCACGAGTGGTTTTCAGATTTTTTTCTAATTTCCATATATAAAGACATGAAAAATTTCTGGGGGGGGCCTGGCGGATTCTGGGGGGGGGGGGGGCTGGCCCCCCTGGCCCCCCCTCTAGTTACGCCAATGCCTTTCGCTAGATAGTATTCCCCCCACCATCATCCCGAACTTGTGCTGCAAACTTTTCAAACGACCGTTGAGTCCATTTTTACGGACACGGCTTCCCCGGGTGATTCATTAATGGAGCAGAACTTCCGCACGGCTGCTGCAGCAGCAGCAACAGCAGCCCTTTTTCAGCTGCATCTATACCTATTCCATCCATTTTAGTGCCCGAGGACGGACGAATGGCAAGCGAGTTACAACTTGTGCGCCGTGGTCCGCTCCCAGGAGGCAAATTCCGGCCAACAAAGAGCACTAAACGTGATCGATTGTTTCATTTCGGTGATGAAAGTGGTCGTGCACGGCCGGAGAGCAGTCAGTGGGTCACATGTGAGGGCGGGAAGCGGAAGAGTAGTCAGTCAGCGCCACTGCATGGTGGTGATGACGAAAACGACCGTGGATGTGACAAACTTGTCCCGCTTCGTGGCCATAAAGGGATTGCGACTTTGTCCCACGGTGCCAGGAGTGAAAAATCGATTCCATTTTGTCACGGTCATCTGCGATGAACTGGGAGGATGCTCGATGGCAGTGTATGACATTTGGTGGGAGAGGTTAACTTTTTTCGAAAAAAAAATATAGTTTATATTAACTTCGGGTTGAGCTACAGAACTTTCAAAGTTCTGTGGTACGTGTTAACCCGTAGATTACGGGGCTTAATAAAAAATTCAAACCACTGACAAAGGCGCAAAGTTGAATATTTTTAATGGAATTTTGAGGGTCACTTCGTTCTTAGTTGCAGTTTCAATTATGTTATGCCTTGCTAGGAGCCTAAAAAAATTGGAGACACGTGAACAGTTTTACTCCGGCAGGAGGAATAAAAATAGCATAACCTTCTTTTTTTGCAGACCCCCATTGGAGAGAGAGAGAGCTCAACGAAAATGGAAAAAAGAACTCAACAAAGTTAAGAAAGAGAGAGAACTTAAGGAAGTTGAGTGAGAGAACTCAATGAAACTTAGAGAGAGAACTCAAAGAAGAAGAGAGAAAGAGAGAAGATGAAAAATGAAATAGAAAACTCAAGAAAGATGCAAGAGAACTCAACGAAGATGAGAGACAGAACACAACGGAGATGAGAAAGAGAACACAACGAGATTAGAGGACTTAACAAAGATTAAAGAGAACCAATGAAAATGAGAGAACGAGAACTCAATTAAGATAAGAGAAAGAAAAGATAAAAGATGAAATAGAAGTTTCAAGAAAGATGCGAGACAACACAACAAAGATGAGAGACAGAACTCAACGTAGATGAGATAGAGAAATCGTCAAAGATAAAAGAACTTATCGAAAATGAGAGAACTCAACGAAGATGACAGGCAGAGCTCAACGAAGTTTAGAAAGAACTTAATGAAGATGAGAGAGAACTCATCGAAGATGAGAGAACTTAACGAATATTAAAGAGAACTTAACGATGATGATGACGAAATGAAATTATGAGACATAACTCAACCCAGTTTAGAGAGAACTCAACGAAGATAAGCGAAAGAGTCAAGTTAAAAGATGAAATCGTGAACTCAAGAAATATGCGAGAGAACTCAACGAGGGTGAGAGACAGAACTGAACGAAGATGAGAAAGAGAACTCGACGAAGATGAGGGAACTTAACAAAAATGAG
Source organism: Aedes albopictus (assembly GCF_035046485.1). Classification (NCBI taxonomy): domain Eukaryota; kingdom Metazoa; phylum Arthropoda; class Insecta; order Diptera; family Culicidae; genus Aedes; species Aedes albopictus. Next base: position 11,769,708 of record NC_085138.1, read on the forward strand.
AGAAGTCAACGAAGATGCGAGAGCGAGAGAACTTAATGAAGATAAGAAAACGAGAGAATTCATAGAAGATAAGAGAACACAAGAAAGATGCCGGAAAACTCCACGAAGCTGAGAACTCAACATAGATTAGAGAGAGAACTTAACGAAGATGATAGAGAGAATTCAACGAAGATTAGAGAGAAAACTCTGGAGAAGATGAAAGAGCACTGAACAGAGATGAGAGAACTCAATGAAGATGAGAGAGCGAGAGAACTGAACGAAGATGAGAAAGCGAGACAACGCAACAAAGATGACAGAGCGAGAGAACTCAACGGAGATGAAAGAGAACTTGAGAAAAAATAGAAAGAACTCAACGAAGATTAGAGAGAGAACTCAAGAAAAATGAGAGATCTCAACGAAGATGAGAGATAACTGAACAGAGATGAGAGAACTTAATGAAGCTAAGAGAGCGAGGGAACTCAACGAAAATGAGAGACAGAACTGAACGTAGATTATAGAGAGAGAACTCAGCGAAGATGAGGAAAAACGAGAACTCTAGAAGGATGCGAGAGAACTCAACGAACATGAGAAAGAACCCAATGAAGATGAGAACTAGAAATCAACGAAGATGAGAGCGAGAACTCGCCAAAGATCAGAGAGCGAGAACTCATCGAACATGAGAAGAATGCAAGACAACATGATAATCACGGCCGTTCGGCGAAGCTCACTTCGATCTAGGTAATTTGCGGGGAACTGGCATTAGGGGAAAAGAGCCCAATCAATACAGCCACATTTTCGAAATGTCTTTAAAATCGAATTTTACATGAAATCAAAGCAATTTTTTTTTAATTTTATTTCTATTTGAATTGTGTGCCAAAATGTACCAAAACATATAAAAACTGCATAAAAACTGCTTGAAAGGGCCAGAGTTTTTGGTATATATTAGTAATTTTCACTAAATAACGAATAAACACTATCCACGCTAGCTTATCGTAATCTTATGTCTCCAAAAATATGAATGGTTGATTAAAAAGACAATATTTCGAGCAATCGACAAACACAATAACGTTATTTGCATAAATGTCCCAAAAAAAAATTGAGGAGCCTCGTAGCTGTGCGGTTAGGGTCACCAAGCTTCTAATCGCACCATGCTATGGGGTGAGGGTTCGATTCCCGCTCCGGCCGATGAAACTTTTCGCAAGAATAGTTTCTTCTCCGTATCCACTGGTGCATGATCCGTGTGTCCGTTGTCTAGTGTTAAGCTTCGTTCAGTCTGTACAGCCGCTGGCTGAAGACGGTGTCCGTGTCTTTTAAAATCTGAAAATCATTTAGGGTTTCTTTTGAAGATGTCTCCGAGAATTTATTTACCCTGGAATTCCTTAACGAATTGCTTCAGAAATTCCTCCAGGGGTTCCTTCGGAAATTTAGAGATTCGTGACAAGCACTTGATGGAGCCTGGTTACTGGTTATGCTGTATTTGCCAAACGACCTTTCTGTGTGAATAGTGTAGGTTTGTGCCACAGTGTAGTGTAGTGTAGTGTAGTACACATCCGTGAATCTATGGTATCTATAGTATCTAAAGTAGGAATCGGGTAGGCATGAAACAATGAAGTGCGTCATCATTCCACCAAACTGTCGCTGCAAGACAAGCGGTCAAAGTGATAGCGAGATTAGAGGATGAGCAATTATAGAAAAGTTAAATGGGCTTCTGTATTCCCCTGAAACCGCTCTGAAGCCCCTTGAAATGCCTTGAAACGCTTTGAAATGCCTATAGAACCCCCTTGAAATCTTCGTGAAATACACCTGAGAGCCTCCGAAACCCCATGAAACAACTCTGAAATCTCCTGAAACGCTCTGAAACTAATTGAAACACCTTGAAACGCCTCCTAACCATAAAACCAGATGAGCCTCTGAGCCCTCTTTATCTCTTTGAAACGCTATCAAACACCTCTGAAACCCCTACGAAACCCACGCATTGAAACTTAAAACGCCTCTAAAACCTCTACAAAACCTCCCTTAAATTCACCTGAGGGCCTCTGAAGCCCTTTAAAATCCCTGAAACGCATTGAAACGCTTTGAAGCACCTCTGAAATCCCTATAAAACCTTCGTAAAATTGACCTGAGATCCTCTGAAGCCCCCTAAAACTCCTGTGAATCCTCCTGAAACGCATTGAAACGCCCTGAACCCTCCATAACTCGCGCGATTGGCCACCACTGTCAGCACCACGCTAACGCTGAATACCAAAAGCGAGGTTTTATCAACGTGTTGAACAAAATTCAACAGCGCGATCGCTCGAAGGTTAAAAGCTTCGACATGCCTCTGAAACCCTCATGAAATCTTCGTGAAACTCAGCTGCAAGCCTCTTAAGCTACCTCAAATTCACCGGATACCTCCTGAAATGTCCTAAAATGCATTGAAACGCCTTGAAACGCTTTGAAACGCCTCTGAATCATTCATGAAACCTTCGTGAAATTTACCTGCGAGCCTCTGAAGCCCCCGTAAGGCCCCCTTAAAATGCCCTGAACGCCTTGAAGCGATTGAAATGCCTCTAAAACCCCTTTAAAATATCTGTGAAAGACACCTGAGAGCATCTGACGCCCCCCTAAACTCCTGTGAAATCTCCTGAAAGGCCCTGAAACGCATTGAAACGCCTTGAATAGCCTCCTCAAGTTAAAGAGGGTTTGTCCTCCTTTAACGCCCGGAAACGCACTAAAACACCCTGCAACGCCTTGAAACGCTTTGAAACGCCTCTTAAACCCCAATAAAACGTCCGTAAAATTCACCCGAGAGCCTCTGAAGCCCCCTAAAGCCCCTGTGAAACCTCCTGAAATACCCTGAAACGCATTGAAACGCCTTCAAACGCTTTGAAACCCTCATGCATTCACCGTGAAATTCACCTGCGAGTCTCTTAAGCTCCCTCAAACTCACCGGAAACCTCCTGAAATGCCCTGAAACGCATTGAAACGCTTTGCAGCGCCTCTAAACCCCTATGAAACCTCCGTCAAATACACCTGCGACCCTCTGAAGGCACTCTTGACTTCCTGAAACCTCCCGAAAGGCCTTGAAATGCTATTCACGCATTGACACATCTTGAAACACTTTGAAACGCCTCCGGAACCCCATGAAACATCCGTGAAAATCACCTACGAATTTCTGAAGCACCATATACCTCTCAAAAACCTCCTGAAACGCCTTGAAACGCCTCTGAAACACAAATGAAATCTATGGGAAACGCACCTGAAAGCCACTAAAGCCCTTCAACCCGTGAACACTAGGCCGTCCCTATTTTTGCAAAAGTTGGAAATGTAAAAAGTTCAATATTGCAAAACGATCGTTTTAGCTAAAAAACCATCATGCCAAAATTTGAAGTCCCTATCTCAAGGCTAAGTGGTCCCCCACGGGGCCTAAAGTTCTCAAAAATTGTATGGGGTCAAAAAAATCATGAAATTTTTTCGACGAAAAAAATATCCTATTTTACTAGAATCGGTGATTTTAGGACCCTGAAGGGCCAAAAATGTGCTCAGAATTGCGATATTTCTTTTCGTTTTTGAGTTATCGGACAAAATATGGCAGGTTTCCTCAGGCATTTCATAAAATGGTCAAAATGTTCATTTTTAGGTAGTTTTTTGTCAATAACTCAGAAACGAAAAGAGATATCGCAATTCTGAGCACATTTTTGGCCCTTTAGGGTTCTAAAATCACCGATTCTAGTAGAATAGGATATTTTTTTCGTCGAAAAAATTTTATGATTTTTTTGACCCCATACAATTTTTGAGAACTTTAGGCCCCGTGGGGGACCACTTAGCCTTGAGATAGGGACTTCAAATTTTGGCATGATGGTTTTTTAGCTAAAACGATCGTTTTGCAATATTGAACTTTTAACATTTCCAACTTTTGCAAAAATAGGGACGGCCTAGTGAACACCCGGGACGATCTACTTTTGACAGAAATGCAATATTTTCTTTGTTTTAAAACATTTTACCCCGGAGTTTTTTTATAGTCAAGGGGAATAGTTGTGCTAAAAAATGCATGGTACCTCCCCCCTTTGCACTCTCCCCCCTTTTGCTGGTAGCCGAAAATACGTGGCTTTTTTATTTGTATTTTTTATGAATTCTACATGTTTTTGCTCAAATTTCATCGTTTTGCTTATCATCAATAGTTTTTGCTGATCCTTGACATGGAATGTATTACTACTCATCATAGTCTGTTGAAGTTTTGATCCCAGAGCTACTCTAAGGCCTCCAAAATACTCCGCAGTTTGTGTCACAAATCCAACATTCTAAACCAAAATTGATACACGATGAACCATCACAAAACATAGTCTACGATACTCAGAAAGCCTCAAAGCACTACTAGAAAATTTATGGTACATGAATTGGATGATCTAGGTCATCTAAACTACTCTGGAATTCATTTTCATAAGATCTACAACATCTACCATCATTTGTGTTCACTCTGTTCAAGAAATTTACTCACGTTGATGTCCATTAGACCTCGCTATGTTACGAGCAATTCAATATTGTGGTAGTTCAACTCGCTGTAACTTTTCGAAAAGGGGCATCAAATATGTCACAAATGATCAAAATTTCATTGCATTCGGTTCATTTAATTCGATATAACAGCTCAAAGTTGGCTCGAATAATTATACCTTTTTCTATAATCTTTATAACTTCGTGTAGAAAGGTCCGATCATTCCCAAATTTGAACCACTGATACACAACAGTAAAAATTTGAGCATATTTGATGCCCTTTCCGAAAAGTTACAGCGAGTTGAACATTTTTTGAAAAGTGAAAATTTTACCTGTTCCATTTATTTTGAGTATCCCCTGTAGGTCATCCAAACTATTCTGGAATTTAGACCTTCAAAATCCACAAGCTCTACTCTTGAATCTCTTTACTTTATCGGTTAAGCTTCTCCAAAAAAAAAAACCCTTTAGGAATTCCTCTAAGACTTTCGCTAATAATTCTGCGAAGAATCTTTACAGATATTCTGCCAATAATTCCTGGAAGCATTCATACTGGAATTTTTCAAGAAATTCATCGAAAATTTATCCAAGAGTTCCTCCAAGAATTCTACCAGAAATTCCCACAAGAATCCCTTCAGAGTTTTTCCACCAGAAATTCAAGATTCGCTCCAGATATTACTCTAAAACTTCTGCCAAGAATTCCTCAAAGAATCCCTCTAGGTATTTCTCCAGGAATTCCTCATAGACTTCCGCCAAGAAATTCTCCAAGCATTCCTCCGGGGATTCTTCCAAGCTTTTCTTCAGAAGTTCTCCAAGAATTCCTCTATGATTTTTTTCAAGCTCTCAAGAAATTTCTTCTGAAATCCCTCAAAGAATTTCTCCAGTAACCTGCAGAAAGTCGCCCAGATTTTTTTCCAAAAATTATTCCAGAGATTCATCCGAGATTACTTTCAGGCATTTCTCCCGAAATTCCTCCAGGAATTCGTGTAAAAAATTTTCCAGGAATTCCAACAGAAATTACTTCAGGAAATCCTCCAGGATTCAGGAATTCATCGAAGATTTCTCCCAGGAATTCCTCCGAGGATTTTTTTCCAAGAATTCTTCCAGAAATTCTTTCATGAACACCCCTAGGGTCCTTCAGGAAACCTTTGGTAATTCCTCAAGAAAATACTCCTGGGATTACTCTAAGAAGTCGTCCGAAAGTTCCTTCAGGGATTTCCTCTGAAATTTCTCCGAAAATTGTTAAGGAATTACGCCAAAAATTCCTTACGGAATTCTTCCAGGAATTCCTTCAGGAGTTCTTCCAAGAACTCTTTCAAGAGTTTCTTAATAAATTCTTCTTGGAATTCCACCAGGAAGTCCTGGACAAATTCCTCAAGGAATTGGCCCAAGAATTCATCCAGGAATTCCTCCAAGACATATGCCTAGAACTTTTCTAAAAATTCCACCGGGAATTGCTCCAAGGTTGTTTTCATGAAATTCCTTCCCCAAGAATTTCTCCAGGGGTCTCTCTAAAACTTCTGACAAGAATCCGATCAGGAATATCACCAAGGTTTTTTCATGAAATTCCTTCAAGAATTCATCAAAAAATCTTTCAGAAATTCCTTCATAAATACCTGCAAAATTCTTTAGGAAACCTCTGGAAATTCCACAAAAAAATAATCCTGGGACAACCTTAGAGATTCTTCCGAGAATTCCTTCAGGTAACTCTCCAGGAACTGCTCCGATACAAATTTGTGTTGTGTGAATGCAAATGCAAATACATTTTCGATTGTGGTGGACGCAACAGAGCTTAGGTACATGCATTCATATGTTCGCAGCCAATGAATGCAAGAATCAGCCATCGGTTGCTCTTCTTCCCACAGTACAGTAAAATGAAATCTATCATATTCGCCTGCAATTGACAACCATACACGTCGCATTATCTTTACGTCCAGCAAGCCCAAATAGCCACTGACGTAAAGGCGTGGATATTCATGATCGACCATGCTGAGGGTGACGGACTCGATTTCTGGTCGGTCCTGGAACTTTCTGAAATAGAAGTTTTCCTTGTGCTTCTCACACGATACACACATGCAAAATGATCATTGGCGTAGCTAGAGGGGTGGCCTGGGGGCCAGTCCCTCTCCAGAATCCGCCAGCACCCCCCCCCCCCCAGATTTTTTTCATGACTTTATGTATGGAAATCAGAAAAAAAAAACCATAATGACAAACACAGATCTATAGTAGAAATTTATTTAACCCTCAAGCGATCGTGCTGTTGTATTTTGTACAACACGTTGAAAAAATCTCGCTTTTTGTACTCAGCATCAGCGTGGTGCTGGCGGTGGTGATCAACCGCGCGAGTTATGGAAGGTTAATATAATATGTGATAAAATTGATAGTTATTGTACACAGGATATATTCCTGAGAGAATCGCAGAACGGGTTTGTGAATAAACTAGTTTGATAGAATTCCGGAGCAATTCCTTGAAGAATCTCTAGAGAAATCTCTGGAGGAATTCCTGGATAAATTCGTAGAGGAATTCCTGGAGGAATTTCTGAAGAAATATCTGATAAAACCCTGGAAGAATCCCTGAAGGCATTCCAGGAGCAATTCCTGGAGGACTCCCTGAAGAAATTCCTGGATGAATTCATGTAGCAAACCCTGGAAGAAATCTTGAAGAAATCTCTGGATGAATTACTGGAGGCTTCTTCCCTAGAGGAAATCTGGTAAGAATCCCCGGAGAAATTTCTGATGAAATCTCTTGAGGAATTCCTGGAGGAATCCTTAGAGAAATTTCTGAAGAAATTCTTGGAAGAATTCCTGGGAGAATTCTTGGAAAAATCCCTGAGAAATTCCTGGATGAATCCTTAGAGAAATTTCTGGAGAAATCCTGAAAGAACTCCTGGGGGAATCCTTGGAAAAATCCCTGGAGGAATCGCTGGAGGAATTCCTAGAGGAATCTCTGATGCAATTACTAGAGGAATCTTAGGAGTAATGCATGGAGGAACTTCTGGACAAATTCTTGGCGGAATCCTTGGAGGCATTTCTGAAAGTAGAATACCTGGAGGAATTCCTGCAGAAATCGCTCGAGAAATTCTTGGAGGAATCCCTGGAGGAATTTCTGAAGGAATAATTTGGAGAAAATATAATTCTTGATGAAATTCGTGGATTGCCTGGAGCAATCCCTGGATAAATTCCAAAAAAAAACCCTGGTGGAATCGCTAGAGAAACTCCGGGAGGGACCTCTGGTAGAATTCCTGAAGCAATCCCTAGATGAATTCCTTGAAAATTCTCTGGAGAAATTCCTGGAAGAATTAGAGGAGGAATTACTGGAGGAAACCTTGAAGGAATCCCTGCAAGATTTCCAGGAGAAATTCCTGGAGGACTCCCTGAAAAATTTCCTGGATGAATTCCCGTAGCAAACCCTGGAAGAAGTCCTGAAGAAATCCCTAGATTAATTCCTGTAGGATTCCCTAGAGGAAATCTGGGTGGAATCCCCCGCGAAATATCTGAAGAAACCTCTTGAGGAATGTCTTGGGGAATTCTTAGAGAAATCTCTGAAGAAATTCTTGAAAGAATTCCTGGGGGAATTCTTGAAACAATCCCTGACGAATTCCGGGAGGAATCTCTGAAGCAATTTCTGGAGAAATTTCAGGAAAATGCCTGGAGGAACTTCTGAACAAATTCCTGGCGGAATCTTAGGAGGTATTGCTGGGGAAATCCCTTGAGGAGTTCTTGGAGAAATTCCGTGGATCTATTCCTGAAAGAATTCCTGGAGGAATCCTTGAATGAACTCCAGGAGGAATCTCTTGGGAATTCTGTGAAAAATCCCTGGAGAAGTTTCTGAAGAAATTCCTAGAAAAAATCCTAGAGCAATTCCCAGAAGAATTTCTGGAGGAATTCTTGGAGAAATATCTGGAAGAATCCTAAGAGGAATCCTTGGAGAACTTTCTGAATAAATTCCTAAGGGAATTCACAGAGAAATTGCTGAAGAAAACTCTTGAAGAAAAATTCCTAGATAAACTCCTGGAGAAATTCCCGGAAGAATTCCCGGAAAAATCTCTGGAAAATTCCAGGAGGAATTCCTGAAAAAAATCCTGTAATAATTTCTGAAGGAATCCATGGAGAATTTCCTGGAGACGTTTGTGGAGGAATTGCTTTAAAAATTCCTGGAGGAATTTCTATAGGAATTTCCGAAGAAATTCTTGGATCAGTTGCAAAAAAAATTCTGGAGGAATTCCTGAAGAAATACCTGGGGTAATTCATGGCCGAATTCTTAGTAGAGTTCCTGGAAGAATCCCTGGAGAAATTCCTGGATGAAATTTCTGGATAAATTCCGTGAGAAATTCCTGGGGGAACTTCTGCAGGAATCCTTGGAGGATTTCCTGGAAGATTCCTGAAGAAATCTTTGAAGGAATCCCTTGAGAACTCTCTCGAGAAATTCCCAGAGAATTTCCTTGAAGTTCCAAAGGAACACTTTCAGGAGAAATCCCTGGATGAATTACTGGAGGAATCCCTGGGGGAATCTCTATAGGAATTCTTTGAGGTATCTCTAGAGGAATACTTGTTGAAATCTCCGAAAGAATTCCTAGAGGAATTTCTCAAGCAATTCCAAGAGGAATTCCCGGATGAATCCCTGTAGGAATTTTTAGAGGAATCCAAACAGGAATTCCCAGAGGAATCCTGGGAAAATTCCTGGAGGAATTTCTGGAAGAATCCCTGGAAAAATTCCTGAAGAAATCCAAGGATCAATTTCTGATGGAATTTTAGAAGGAGTGTTACGGGTATAAATATTTGTTACAATTATAAGACAGAATAATTGTTAAATGTGTTATAAATTCTATATTCGTGCGTTCTTTGTGTTATATGTTTTATTTTAACTTGTAAATATTCCCCGAGTTTTAATATACATTTATAGGGTTCTGGAAAAATAGAGGCCCATGAAATGCAATCCAATATTGATTGTCAACATTCAGGCTATTTCGGGCAGCAGTCAAGTGCTAGAGATGTAAACCTTTCCCTGCCACGGACTTCAAGTTGTTGAGCTCAAGTATCGAACCCTGAAGCGGGATGCCCAATTAGGATTAGTTTTCCTAGACAAAACCAAGCTATGAACACAGCGTCAAATACTGTGAACTAAAAGGCAAACTGCCGAATAAAATACAATTCCAGGATGACTGACGGACCCAAATCAATAAATGAAACCTCGTCATCCTGTGATCGGAAGAGGTTATCCATCTGGATAACAGGGCACATTTATGTATGTGTTGTGTTGCGTCGATTTGTGATGTCTGTATATTGTGCTTTTGTAAGGTTCTATGTGTATCGTGATGTGATGATGCTTTGTAATAATTTGTTTTCTTTTATTTTTGTAACATGGCGCCCAACGTGGGGCGTTGGATAGGCTTCCGGCACCACTACGGTGTTCAGCTTGCGCGCGTCCAGACACAATCTCATACTTCCATCCTTCTTTTTAACTGTGACGATCGGGTTATTCCATGGACAACAGTTGGTCTCCTCGATCACGTTCAGGCTGAGCATCCGGTCTACCTCCTTGTTTATGTCGTTCAAAAGAAAACGAGACACTGGGTAGTACCGTTGTTTGATGGGTGCTGCATTGCCGGTATCTATTTGATGTTCGTAGAGGTGCGTACGTCCAAGTTTCCCGATGTTCTCTGAAGTAGGGAAGAAAGCAATGGTATCCTCAAGCTCACGTTGTTCTTCATCGGATAGCGATCGTAATTTGTCCGAGTCTACATCGGAGTCCACTTGTACGCCACAAACCTTCACGCTTACTCCAAAGTACTGCCAAAAGTCTACCCCGAGAATGAGAATGTCCGGAAGTGTGCGGACACATAGGAGTGGTAGTGTTCGCTTTCTATTGTTGTATTCTATTGGCAGGTGTACGTAAAAGCTGGCGTCGTGCAGTGTGTTATCCGCGGTGCTGATGGTGCCTTGTACTTGGAACTTTTTAAGTCCTAATTCTTCTGCTAGCTTTGTCAGATTACCTCCGAGGACACTGCATGTCGCACCGCTATCCAGTAATCCTTTTAGGGGTCGGCCCAGTACCGTGATGTCCGCATATGGTCTATTGTCAGTTGTTGTTGGATTTATGATTGTGGAAACTATTTTGCGGAATGTGGGTATGTCTGCTAAGTGGGGAATTGGAGGATTGGTGGGAGAATCAATGCCCCTTTTACTTGATTCTCCCTCTACCGGTTTCCCGTCAGAGGGTTTCTGTTAGCTCCGGCCAGTTGTTTCCATCTAGAAGCACAAGACGGGCAGTTTCGGGTGGTGACTCCTTTATTGCCGCAACTGTAGCAGAATGTGTAGGTTTTCGGGCTAGGACACATTGGATATGTATGACCTTGGTTTCCACATTGCCAGCACGTAACCGCTGTTGACCTGGAGCGCGTGTCAGGCATGCGAGCCTCCTGACCTGTTTCTCGATCTCTTGGCCAAGTTCCTCTAGCTTGTATTGCGTTGATTTCTGCAGGTTCCTCTATTGCTTCTTCCCATTGGATTGCAAGTTGTTGTCGAGCTTCTTCCTCCTCGAGGATGTCCTCCGGATGAATCTCTTCTACTTGTTCGTTTGCCTCTTGGGATATAGCATTAACTTGCTGTCGGTACTGTGGTCCTACGGGATTACCGCGTGGAGGACGGTTTAAGGTCGGGTTGTCAGCTCTGTTCCATGCTGGCGATCCTGGGTTTCTGTTGCGCATACAATAGGATCTGGATACTGCGAAGTCGCGACAAACTGCTACCAGTTCTTTGACCGATGTTGCTCTTGCGGCCGAGGCAATGGGTGCGAAATCAGCATTGAGATGAGATTTCAGTATGAAAAGCTTCTCAGACTCTGGTAATGGAGGCTCCACGATCTCAAATGCTGCTACCAAATCTCTGTAAAATTTGGCGAACGGTTCATTTGGCTCCTGGAATCGGAGATAGAGATCCTGTTTTACGATTTCGGAGTAATTCGGTGGTAAGAATTCTCTTTTTATCTCTAGCTTGAAATCGTTCCAGTCGCGAAGGTACATATAGTACCGCGTGTACCACTGTAATGCGCTGCCCTTTAACAGGTGTTTTATGGATCTTAGCAGAGTTGTCTCATTGACCCCTTCTGTTATGGCATATGTCGTCACCATGTTCAGGAACTCGCCCAGCAAGATGGTATTTGCTTGACCCGCGTACTCAAAAGGCCATTTGTAAATCGGTTGCGAGTTTTGTGGTCTGCTTTGGTAAGATCTTCTTGGCCATCTCATTTCTGGTGGTTGAGGGTGTTGGTATGTTTGATTGGTGGTAGTTCCATACTGTTGATTCGCTGTATTTGGCATACCCTGGCCATAGTGATCCTCTGGTCTGTTTGGGAGGTCTGGAGTCATTCTGTCATTCTGTTGAAGAGATGTGTTGCTTGTTGTACGCATCGATGGTTTGTTTTGGTTTTGTTGTAGTGTACCAAATGTCCCAATGGGAACGTTATTCTGTTGTTCAGCTGGTTCTCTCTCCGGACGCCATCCTTGTAGGTTTGTTGGAGCTGGATCTACCGCATGTTGGTCTTTCTGCAATCGGAGTTGATACAGTTGCTGTTGGATCTGTAACTCTCGTTCAAGTTGTTCTTGCTGCATCCGTTGTAGTTCAATTTGCTTTTGTAGAAGCAGTTGCTGTTCCTGGAGTTGTCGCATCTGGTCCAAGTGTTGTTCTGCCGAGATATGATGAGACGGTGTTTGACGTTCATTCCTTGTGTTTACGCTGGATTGCAGTTGCGCGTTTTTCAGTCGCTCTAGGACCTCTGCGTCATCTGGCAGAATGGCATCGTTGGATTCAGGAATCGTATTTGGTATGTCCAAAATGGTTGTATCAACGAAAAAATCATTGATTTTGCGAAGCGACAGCTCTACTACGTCCTCTAGTTGTTTCACGTATCCTGCCAAGTGCTTGTCGATGATCATCTGCAGCCGTGATCGGTAGTGTAGAAGTTTGCTCCTGCAAACGGCGAGCTCTAGTGCATCTTCCTTCTCCAAGCCCTTTCTTACTCGATCATTGATGGACTGCAATTTGACTTGACAGTGTCGCAAGTGGTCCTCTTGCGAAATTACATGATCCGCACAGGCTGGCATCTCCATGTTGACACGCTCCTTCTCGATATGTTCCCGCAACCTGCTTGTCTTCTCCCTCTTGGTTCGCCTTTGCTGGTCTTCGTTCCTCAGCTGCAACTCAAAGTCGAGTTCTCCATCCGACAGATGCAGGATATCCATTTTCAGAACTCACACGACACGACTCACTATCACACTTCACAATTGACCGATTCGCGAACTGAAAAATCGTGGATATCCTGCATCTGAAGAAATCCCATAAGGAAGTAGGTACCGAAGAAATCGTTAAAACTCCTGAGGTAACTCTGAAGGAATCCTGAAGAGTACATAGAGGAAATCTTGGAGGAATCCCAGTAGCAGTTCCCGAAGGAATCCCTGGAAGCGTTCCTTAAGAAACCCCAGGGGGAATCTCGGAAGCAATCCCAAGATGAACTCCCAAAGGAATCATTAAACAGTTCCTGGAGGAAGTCTTTGATTAATTCCTGGATGAGTTTCTGAAAGAACTCCAGGAGAAATTCCTGAAGGAATCCCAAGAAGAGGTCTTGTAGGCATTTTTTAAATAATCCTGAAGGTTGTTCCTGAAAGAATTACAGATAGAATTCCCGGGTGAATCCCTGGAAGAAGTTTTTGAGTAATTTGTGAAGAAACCCCATGATGAATCCCGGAAGCAATCCCATGAGGAATTCCTCAGGTAATCTCAGGAGAGCTTTCTTAGCGAGTTCCTGGAAGAATTTCTGTAGGAATCCCTGGATAAAAAATCTGAAAAAATTCATGTCTGCAGAAATGTCTGGACGAATTATTTCGTCGAAATACTTCGAATAATTCCAGATGGACCTATTGGAGCAATCTCTAGCCAAATTCTGGAAGGAATATATGGAGAAATCCCTGAAGAAATCTCTGAAGGAATACCTGCAGACATACCATAAAGGATTTCTGGAGAAACTTCGAAAACAGCATTTGAACAATCACTGGAGGAACCTCTAAAGATATCCCAGGACGAATCTCTGAAGAAATATGTGGTGGATTCAATAGATGAATTCTTGAAGGAATCTCTGAAGCAATTCATGATGGAATCACTGCAGCAAGCTATGGAAAAAATAATGGAGGAATTGTTCATACTCATAAAGTTTACGAAACTGGAAACAAATCTAAACCATTTTTTGTGATAGTTCAAAACTGCAATTCCAATTTGCACATACACATATCGGGCGCCCATGCCGAGTCATCTCAAGGCCCTCCCCCTGGGCCTCCTCCAGAAAAAAGAACCTAGCTACGCCAATGGTCATTGCCAGAGGAAGGTCTCAGTCAATAATTGTGAAAATGCTCATAAAATTTTAGCTGAAAAGCACCGAGACATGAGGGTGTTACGCCAAGAAGAGGAGATGAGAGAACGTCCAGCAAGCATCACTATAAATTTCTGGACCCTAACGAAAATTTCATTCAAAAATTCTGAAACAAATTTTCCATTCAAACGACTATTAATAGTGCCAATTGGCACTAATCCCCAAAACCAATTGAACAATTTGATTTCGTCATTTCATTGAGCAAATTTATAAATCGATTTGAAACGAAATAAGCCAAACGACTAACGATGTCGAATCAGCTCTCTTTTCCGTCACCGTTCCACGGAACTGCGACAGTACCAAAGTTCAGCCGACACAACGATTTTTTTTTTGCTATCGAAGTTCTCCCCCTCACCGGTCAACAAACGAGCAAAGCCCGGTCACGTGAGTAAAGCTTAGTCAGCCGCACTGAAATGATTTTCCGGAAAACAAGGAAAAAAAGCACAAGCTCAACTAAAAACATTTCGCGTAAATTGAAACCATTCAACATTCATCAGAGCAACGTTCGGCACAATCCCCGCGCTCTTTTGTGACCAGTTCCCACGGCCACGACCGACCGGGATCTTTCCGGATTGGATACATAGTGGAAATGTGAGTCTCGCGTCGCGTCGACGAAAAACCAGCTCGGGATGAAAAGGTACGTCAAAATCCTAACGAGCCGCACTTGACCGGTTCCACGACAAACGAGCTGTCCACATTCGGCACCGTTCACGATTCGACATGGGAGCGGCGGGGATTGTTGAAATTAAAATCCAGGAAAGTGCCAAACGGACTTCCAGAACCAGAAGTAAGCATCATCGGAGCAGCGCACGGAACCGAAAAAAAAGGTCGGGTGTATTCATTTGACCATTTCATAGTGATCATTGGAAAAAATGTAAAACTACACGTTTCAGCGGATAAAACTTGAAAAAGTGTCTGAAAAGAATCATACACAGAGGGGTGTACCACTCTTTAACATAGTTTATTCAGGATCAATATGGAACTCTGAAAACATTCACATCATTTTAAGACAAACAATATCTTGGAAAGCATACTGAAAGATATCATATTGATCGATTAGATCAAAAGTTATGGTGTCTTTATCTAGGGTGTCCACCACTCGATATTCCTTACAGAAAGTTTCAGCAAAAAAACAGGGTTGTTTTTTAATTTTCAAAATTTATTCAGAAATGTTACAGAAGTATCCGACAATTTGAAGGATTCGTTTATGTTTTACCTTCCATTCCTTTGAAGGTGCTTCTGAAAAAATTAAATTATTTTTCAAAAATATTAAAAATAATGCACTGGTTTGTCGAAAAATCCTTTCTATTACACCGTACTCCCACTTCACAGCCACCAGTGGTAACATTATAATTCCCAAAACAGCGCCTCGCCCACAGCTACTGTTCTAATCATACACCCTCATCTACAACACACTTCACATACCTAGGTGTACCTACATCAAATCCCACGTGAAGAGGAAATTTGAATCCACCCGAACGGACATTCGTATTCAAATTCCGGCACCATCAATCTCGAATCGCCCATTAGGGCACCCACTTCTCCAGCTCGCCAAAGGCACAAGAAACCACCGAAGAGGGTCCGGTAACGCATCCACGGTAGGTGGACAAGAGGAAAACATGCTGCAAAAATTTGATACCAGGTCGTTATCTGCACCGTACACCTGGTGATTGGAGGCTAAGCTACGGGCAACGTACCTGCATATCCTAGCCCAACAGAACAAAACCCGCCCGTCAAGTCATGGTACATGTGGTGTGAATGCTGCTGCTGCACCTACTGCACAGTCAGTGTTGCGGCTGGCTATCTCAAATCTCTCTCTCGTTAAACAACCAGATACACGAGCTTGATTCGCTTGCATAGACATAGACATGGACTGGATATGGCCGGACGACACACATGGTAGGCGTGTTGCGTTGGCGTTGTCATGGGACCGGCTGGCTTTGTTTGAATGGATTTGGACCCCATGGAAGGACCGACAGACCCTTTTGAACTTGCAATTGTTACTGGCAGATTGGGGAGAAAAAAAAACTGAATGGATGAAAGGCACCTGTGTGTGGTGTGGTCTCCTTGGTTTCTACCGGTTGTCTAAATGTTCAACAGGAGGTTTTACTTCTCCGTCCAAGGAGTAGGCGTCTGATTCTAGGTGTAAAGTAGTAGGCCTTTGCATGCCTTTGGTGCCTACAAATGCGCAACGGTGACACGTGACATCCCACTCACAAAGCCTCAGAGATCATTCCTGGAAGGTTTGAAAACATCCTTCGGGACAGGACATGTTTGCTTTACTCCGAATTGCTTTACCTCAGGATTCTAACTGACCAAATGTCGTCTGCACGATGAATCTAATCTTAAATCTTCTATCTTCCATCTTTCATCTTTCATCTTTCATCTTTCATCTTTCATCTTTCATCTTTCATCTTTCATCTTTCATCTTTCATCTTTCATCTTTCATCTTTCATCATTTATCTTTCATCTTTCATCTTTCATCTTTCATCTTTCATCTTTCATCTTTCATCTTTCATCTTTCATCTTTCATCTTTCATCTTTCATCTTTTATCTTTCATCTTTCATCTTTCATCTTTCATCTTTCATCTTTCATCTTTCATCTTTCATCTTTCATCTTTCATCTTTCATCTTTCATCTTTCATCTTTCATCTTTCATCTTTCATCTTTCATCTTTCATCTTTCATCTTTCATCTTTCATCTTTCATCTTTCATCTTTCATCTTTCATCTTTCATCTTTCATCTTTCATCTTTCATCTTTCATCTTTCATCTTTCATCTTTCATCTTTCATCTTTCATCTTTCATCTTTCATCTTTCATCTTTCATCTTTCATCTTTCATCTTTCATCTTTCATCTTTCATCTTTCATCTTTCATCTTTCATCTTTCATCTTTCATCTTTCATCTTTCATCTTTCATCTTTCATCTTTCATCTTTCATCTTTCATCTTTCATCTTTCATCTTTCATCTTTCATCTTTCATCTTTCATCTTTCATCTTTCATCTTTCATCTTTCATCTTTCATCTTTCATCTTTCATCTTTCATCTTTCATCTTTCATCTTTCATCTTTCATCTTTCATCTTTCATCTTTCATCTTTCATCTTTCATCTTTCATCTTTCATCTTTCATCTTTCATCTTTCATCTTTCATCTTTCATCTTTCATCTTTCATCTTTCATCTTTCATCTTTCATCTTTCATCTTTCATCTTTCATCTTTCATCTTTCATCTTTCATCTTTCATCTTTCATCTTTCATCTTTCATCTTTCATCTTTCATCTTTCATCTTTCATCTTTCATCTTTCATCTTTCATCTTTCATCTTTCATCTTTCATCTTTCATCTTTCATCTTTCATCTTTCATCTTTCATCTTTCATCTTTCATCTTTCATCTTTCATCTTTCATCTTTCATCTTTCATCTTTCATCTTTCATCTTTCATCTTTCATCTTTCATCTTTCATCTTTCATCTTTCATCTTTCATCTTTCATCTTTCATCTTTCATCTTTCATCTTTCATCTTTCATCTTTCATCTTTCATCTTTCATCTTTCATCTTTCATCTTTCATCTTTCATCTTTCATCTTTCATCTTTCATCTTTCATCTTTCATCTTTCATCTTTCATCTTTCATCTTTCATCTTTCATCTTTCATCTTTCATCTTTCATCTTTCATCTTTCATCTTTCATCTTTCATCTTTCATCTTTCATCTTTCATCTTTCATCTTTCATCTTTCATCTTTCATCTTTCATCTTTCATCTTTCATCTTTCATCTTTCATCTTTCATCTTTCATCTTTCATCTTTCATCTTTCATCTTTCATCTTTCATCTTTCATCTTTCATCTTTCATCTTTCATCTTTCATCTTTCATCTTTCATCTTTCATCTTTCATCTTTCATCTTTCATCTTTCATCTTTCATCTTTCATCTTTCATCTTTCATCTTTCATCTTTCATCTTTCATCTTTCATCTTTCATCTTTCATCTTTCATCTTTCATCTTTCATCTTTCATCTTTCATCTTTCATCTTTCATCTTTCATCTTTCATCTTTCATCTTTCATCTTTCATCTTTCATCTTTCATCTTTCATCTTTCATCTTTCATCTTTCATCTTTCATCTTTCATCTTTCATCTTTCATCTTTCATCTTTCATCTTTCATCTTTCATCTTTCATCTTTCATCTTTCATCTTTCATCTTTCATCTTTCATCTTTCATCTTTCATCTTTCATCTTTCATCTTTCATCTTTCATCTTTCATCTTTCATCTTTCATCTTTCATCTTTCATCTTTCATCTTTCATCTTTCATCTTTCATCTTTCATCTTTCATCTTTCATCTTTCATCTTTCATCTTTCATCTTTCATCTTTCATCTTTCATCTTTCATCTTTCATCTTTCATCTTTCATCTTTCATCTTTCATCTTTCATCTTTCATCTTTCATCTTTCATCTTTCATCTTTCATCTTTCATCTTTCATCTTTCATCTTTCATCTTTCATCTTTCATCTTTCATCTTTCATCTTTCATCTTTCATCTTTCATCTTTCATCTTTCATCTTTCATCTTTCATCTTTCATCTTTCATCTTTCATCTTTCATCTTTCATCTTTCATCTTTCATCTTTCATCTTTCATCTTTCATCTTTCATCTTCTAGCTGCTAGCGTCTAGCTGCTAGCGTCTAGCTGCTACCGTCTAGCTGCTAGCGTCTAGCTGCTAGCGTCTAGCTGCTAGAGTCTAGCTGCTAGCTTCTAGCTGCTAGAGTCTAGCTGCTAGCTTCTAGCTGCTAGAGTCTAGCTGCTAGCTTCTAGCTGCTAGCGTCTAGCTGCTAGCTTCTAGCTGCTAGCTTCTAGCTGCTAGCTTCTAGCTGCTAGCGTCTAGCTGCTAGCTTCTAGCTGCTAGCGTCTAGCTGCTTGCTTCTAGCTGCTAGCGTCTAGCTGCTAGCGTCTAGCTGCTAGCGTCTAGCTGCTAGCTTCTAGCTGCTAGCGTCTAGCTGCTAGCTTCGAGCTGCTAGCGTCTAGCTGCTAGCTTCTAGCTGCTAGCGTCTAGCTGCTAGCTTCGAGCTGCTAGCGTCTAGCTGCTAGCTTCTAGCTGCTAGCGTCTAGCTGCTAGCGTCTAGCTGCTAGCGTCTAGCTGCTAGCGTCTAGCTGCTAGCGTCTAGCTGCTAGCGTCTAGCTGCTAGCGTCTAGCTGCTAGCGTCTAGCTGCTAGCTTCTAGCTGCTAGCGTCTAGCTGCTAGCTTCGAGCTGCTAGCGTCTAGCTGCTAGCTTCTAGCTGCTAGCGTCTAGCTGCTAGCTTCTAGCTGCTAGCGTCTAGCTGCTACCGTCTAGCTGCTAGCGTCTAGCTGCTAGCGTCTAGCTGCTAGCGTCTAGCTGCTAGCGTCTAGCTGCTAGCTTCTAGCTGCTAGCGTCTAGCTGCTAGCTTCTAGCTGCTAGCGTCTAGCTGCTAGCTTCTAGCTGCTAGCGTCTAGCTGCTAGCTTCTAGCTGCTAGCGTCTAGCTGCTAGCTTCTAGCTGCTAGCGTCTAGCTGCTAGCTTCTAGCTGCTAGCGTCTAGCTGCTAGCTTCTAGCTGCTAGCGTCTAGCTGCTAGCTTCTAGCTGCTAGCGTCTAGCTGCTAGCTTCTAGCTGCTAGCGTCTAGCTGCTAACTTCTAGCTGCTAGCGTCTAGCTGCTAGCTTCTAGCTGCTAGCGTCTAGCTGCTAGCTTCTAGCTGCTAGCGTCTAGCTGCTAGCTTCTAGCTGCTAGCGTCTAGCTGCTAGCTTCTAGCTGCTAGCGTCTAGCTGCTAGCTTCTAGCTGCTAGCGTCTAGCTGCTAGCTTCTAGCTGCTAGCGTCTAGCTGCTAGCTTCTAGCTGCTAGCGTCTAGCTGCTAGCTTCTAGCTGCTAGCGTCTAGCTGCTAGCTTCTAGCTGCTAGCGTCTAGCTGCTAGCTTCTAGCTGCTAGCGTCTAGCTGCTAGCTTCTAGCTGCTAGCGTCTAGCTGCTAGCTTCTAGCTGCTAGCGTCTAGCTGCTAGCTTCTAGCTGCTAGCGTCTAGCTGCTAGCTTCTAGCTGCTAGCGTCTAGCTGCTAGCTTCTAGCTGCTAGCGTCTAGCTGCTAGCTTCTAGCTGCTAGCGTCTAGCTGCTAGCTTCTAGCTGCTAGCGTCTAGCTGCTAGCTTCTAGCTGCTAGCGTCTAGCTGCTAGCTTCTAGCTGCTAGCGTCTAGCTGCTAGCTTCTAGCTGCTAGCGTCTAGCTGCTAGCTTCTAGCTGCTAGCGTCTAGCTGCTAGCTTCTAGCTGCTAGCGTCTAGCTGCTAGCTTCTAGCTGCTAGCGTCTAGCTGCTAGCTTCTAGCTGCTAGCGTCTAGCTGCTAGCTTCTAGCTGCTAGCGTCTAGCTGCTAGCTTCTAGCTGCTAGCGTCTAGCTGCTAGCTTCTAGCTGCTAGCGTCTAGCTGCTAGCTTCTAGCTGCTAGCGTCTAGCTGCTAGCTTCTAGCTGCTAGCGTCTAGCTGCTAGCTTCTAGCTGCTAGCGTCTAGCTGCTAGCTTCTAGCTGCTAGCGTCTAGCTGCTAGCGCTTCTAGCTGCTAGCGTCTAGCTGCTAGCTTCTAGCTGCTAGCGTCTAGCTGCTAGCTTCTAGCTGCTAGCGTCTAGCTGCTAGCTTCTAGCTGCTAGCGTCTAGCTGCTAGCTTCTAGCTGCTAGCGTCTAGCTGCTAGCTTCTAGCTGCTAGCGTCCAGCTGCTAGCTTCTAGCTGCTAGCGTCTAGCTGCTAGCTTCTAGCTGCTAGCGTCTAGCTGCTAGCTTCTAGCTGCTAGCGTCTAGCTGCTAGCTTCTAGCTGCTAGCGTCTAGCTGCTAGCTTCTAGCTGCTAGCGTCTAGCTGCTAGCTTCTAGCTGCTAGCGTCTAGCTGCTAGCTTCTAGCTGCTAGCGTCTAGCTGCTAGCTTCTAGCTGCTAGCGTCTAGCTGCTAGCTTCTAGCTGCTAGCGTCTAGCTGCTAGCTTCTAGCTGCTAGCGTCTAGCTGCTAGCTTCTAGCTGCTAGCGTCTAGCTGCTAGCTTCTAGCTGCTAGCGTCTAGCTGCTAGCTTCTAGCTGCTAGCGTCTAGCTGCTAGCTTCTAGCTGCTAGCGTCTAGCTGCTAGCTTCTAGCTGCTAGCGTCTAGCTGCTAGCTTCTAGCTGCTAGCGTCTAGCTGCTAGCTTCTAGCTGCTAGCGTCTAGCTGCTAGCTTCTAGCTGCTAGCGTCTAGCTGCTAGCTTCTAGCTGCTAGCGTCTAGCTGCTAGCGTCTAGCTGCTAGCTTCTAGCTTCCAGAGGGCTGTCATAGCGCTTCAGGGGTTTCGGGAGAGCTTCAGAAGAGTTCAGAGAGGTTTCAGAATGATTACAAGGCATTTTAATTGGTTTCGAATGGGCTTCAAGAAGTTTCAGGGGATTTCGGTGTCTTCAGTGGGAGCTACGGGAACTTCACTGGCTTTCACAAGCGTTTCAGGAAGGTTGCCAAGGGATTTTAAGGTGTGTCAAGGCGTTTCACTGAATTTCATGAGGTTTTAGAGGGTTTCAGCAGAGTTGACGCGTGATTCAGGTGATCGAGAGGTTTAACAGGTATTTATGGGACTTCTTCAATCAAGGGAAAGGGTAATCTACGAGGGTCCCAGAGGGGACTTTCTGAGAGGTTACAAAGCGTTTCAAGGCGTTTCAGTGGATTTCTGGGAGTTTCATGGAGTCTTTAGGGTGTTTCAACAGAGTTTAAGGGAAGTCTACGAGAGTCGCAGGGGAGTTTTATGAGGGTTTCCTAGGCTTTTCAAAGCATTCCCTAACATTTCTAGTCACATTGTAATGGTTTCAAAAGGTACCAGGGAAGTCTCAGGGGGTATACAGGAAAGTTTTAGGTGGATATCATAAGGATTTCAGGAAGTTACAGTGAGTTTCAGAGGGAACTTAAAAAGGGACTGCAGGAGAGTTTAATAGAAGTCTCTGGAAGTCTGATGAGTGGTTACGCTTGTAGATCAAATGACCTATAGAAAGTTCTTCGATTCCCTGAGACTCCCTCTCACTTCAAGTTAAATTCCTCCCTTTTCCGTAAGACCTCCTTGAACCTTACCTCATTCACCCCACCTGTCTTGAATACAGCGAAATCGCAAACAGGTATTGTTATCTTAATAGAGGTACCTAAATATACTTCATATTGATTCTACCTAAATAGAGGTTCCAGTGTTTCTTCTGATTCCAAATTTCTACGTTCTGGTTGCTGTCTTCCTTCTTTTATTTTCTTTACCCGATCTTCGAGCTTTTATCTTTTACCTTCTGATTTCATTGTTTAAGTTTCTAGCTTCATTTTGCAATCTTCTGTTTTGTCATTTCCATTTTTATGCGTTATCTTCTACTGTTCATCTTTTTATCTTTAATATTCCAACCTCTTTCTTCTTTCTTTTAGTTTCTTTGTTTCATCTTTGATCTTCTATAAATATCTTTTGTATTCTTGATTTTCTCTGAATTTTTCTAACGTCAATCATTTATTTTTCTTTCAATCCTCTGTTAACTACCTTATCTTCTTAATTTCTCTTCTACTTTAAATCATCAAAGATTTGTTTTGTCTTTTTCTTCAAGTTATCTTCTTTTTTCATAAATTCTTTATTCGGACGACTATTTTTCCAAGTTTGTGTGCAATCAACACTCAACAAGCTTACAATGCAAAACCTTAATAGATGCCATCTTTCATTCAAATTGGATTAAACACCGCTACAATGTATGTGTTCCATTCTTTCTTCCAAAATCACCCTAAATCAGCAGCCTTTCTGCGATTCTTCTCGAGATTGATGGACGTCTGAAACATTCATAACCCTCGGCTCAGAAAATCGCAATCAACCATCAGAAGGTCTTCCCTTCTGACTCGGACGTCCGAGACGAACCTCACCGGCGCCAAAGGGTCATAAATATTCCTCAAAAATTACCAAATTTCGGCAACATGTTGAACCCATTCAGGAGCAGGTCGAAGACTGTTCTGCTCGCCCACATCGCATTATCGCCGGGGTTGGTTTCTGTTGCAGCCATTTATTTGGCACACGAACTAGTACTGGCCTGGCACTGACTGTCTTTCCCATCAGCCAGCAGCGGTGTGCCTGGTGCCCGCACATGGTCATAATATTGTTGCACATTGTGGTTGGCTGCCGTGCTCTTCGGTGCGGTAAAAGTGCGATTCCAACCAAAAACTGGAGGATCCCAAACCAGAAGCACAAGTTGGCGTGACTTTCACAATTGGATTTCGTATGATTTGTTGTCATGGCTCCGTGCAATTTCGTTGCCATTATCATCTGCCTGCCGGTGTGGAACCTACCGCACTGGAGAGTTAGCCAGCCATCCAGCCCATATGCAATGTAATGCCGTGTGTTACTCCACTAACCGGTGTCGTCGTCGTTGGCATACATGGGGTCGGGATGGACTCCAGATTCGGACGGGACATATGGTCGTCGGAGGTAGAAGACAATTCCGAAAAGTGTTCTTCGTCAAGGGCCGGCCCGCCACCAACAATTAAAGATGCACTCCGACTTCTGGACATGTTCACTATACGATGAATACAAAATCGGACGTAGAAAATCAAGGTAGTTTTCGGAATTATGACTTCAGATGGCAACACTGACCGATCTACATGCAAGGATCTTATAATGGAGAGTGTTGCTCCCCTTTTAAACCGGAATAGAATAAAAATGGTAGAATATTATGAAGAATATTTTTTCTGGTTACACTAGGTCATCCAAACTTATCTTGAGTTTAGATCCTAAAGTCTACCGGTGTAACGGTAACTTCTTTCATTATACATAGTTACGATATGTAATCTATCATGTCCAGTAAGTCTTCTGAAAGTTACAGTGGTTGTTTTTGTTGGGAATATGTATTTTGTGCATTCGAGCACCCCTCGTAATCGAGACAACCGATATGTAGAGATACACCGTGAACATGTTTTATGTTGTCGAGCTTTGTTATTGTTTATAGTCCTGAATGTAAATAGTAAATAAAAATCAGTCGTTCGTGTATCGTCAAACTGTACACAAGTAGTTTGTTTTTACGCCGGTCCGGAAAGTTCCTTTCTCGTCCCGCTGTTGTGTGTTCCGCTGTGTGATAGCTCCAACAGGCTATGGGTCCAGGTATGGACGAGAAAGCGAAAGTCGCCGCGTTCGACGGATCCGGATTCCATAACTGGAAGTTCCGGATGGAGACCGTCCTCGACATGCACGGTTTATTGGATTGTGTCCACCGGGAGATCGTCGAGATTGAAGAGTTGCGTGAGATGGCCGACGATTCCGCGCAAGTGAAAACCGAGAAGAAAAGGCAAATGGCTGAGCGAAGTGCCGCGGATAAAAAGTGCAAAGCGATTATCGTTTCGGCCATCGCTGATAATCAGCTTGAACTTGTGAAAGACTGTGCGAATCCGAAGCAAATTTGGGACACGCTAAAGGCGGTGTTCGAGCGTTGTGGTGTTGCCGGTCAGTTATTTATTCGGAAACAACTCCTCCGGTTAAAATATGAAGAGGGGGCTGATAGTGATTTGCCGGAACATTTGTTGAAATTTGATCGGTTGATTCGCGAGTTGAAGGAGAGTGGTGCGGCAGTGGAAGAGGCTGATGCAATTTGCCATTTGTTGCTGACAATGCCTGCGTCGTTCGATTCGGTGGTGACTGCCATCGAGACGCTTCCCGGCGGTGTGACACTGGCGTTCGTGAAGAAGCGGTTGCTCGATGTGGACCTGAAGAAGAATCTGTTGGCCCCTGTGGTCGAAAATGAGCGAGAAAGTAAGTGTGTTGCCATGACGAGCAGGCATGTGTGGAGAACCTTGAGGTGTTTTCGGTGCGGCAAAATTGGACACAAACAAGCCGACTGTCGTGTGCGTTTGCCGATGAATCCGAGTGAGTACGAAGTTGTGAAACGACGAAACAATAAATCTGACATAGTGGTTGAAGAAAAACGTACCTCGGATCGTGCGGACGTTTGCTTCATGGCGTCGCAGGAAGAAAAAAGAAGAGCTGGTGAGGACGCAGTGGTTCCTAGACTCCGGTGCCACGGATCACATGGTAAAGGATCCCAGTTTCTTCAAAGTGATGCGACGATTGGAGAAGCCGGTGCCAGTGCTTGTGGCGAACGGCGAGAAGATGACAGCGGAATTTTGTGGTGACGTAGTGCTTTTTGCTGACGTCGGCGGAAGGATGAAGAAATGTGAAGCGAAGGAAGTGTTGTACCTCCCCGGATTACGGAGCAATTTGTTTTCGGTGAATCGTGTGGCGAGATCCGGGTTGCAGGTCCACTTTGCCGGCGACAGAGTACAAATAGTGAAGAATAGAGAAGTAGTGGCTGTCGGGCACCATACAGGAATGCTGTACGAGTTGGATGTTTGGTGTGAACGCAGGCGACGTGATGCGGATGCGGCCATAGTGAGCGTGAAGGGTGCGGAGAACCCGAAGATGGCGCTGAACGGGAAGAATGTGATGAAGTCGCGAGAATTAGAAGAAAATGAAGTGCAGAGCAAGGCAGGAAAGCGGTTAAGAACAAGAAGAAGAAGAAGAAGTAACGTTAAGAAAGTATCGTTGTGGACGATATAAAGTGTATAGGTAACGGGGTTGCCTAGTAAGACAAAAATAACTGTTTTAAGTGTTTTGACCATGTTTTTGACGATTGATGTTTGTGAAATTTGACTGACTGTTTTAGACGTTTATTGTGAAAGAGAACTGATGTTGTTTTTGTGAAATGAATTTTGAAGAGCCAAACTTGGCGATCTGACCTAGGAAATGAATGTTTTGTAATGTTTTGGACTATTGATGATAGGATCTGTGAAATTTGTAAGAAAAGTTACTCGGGTTGTCGACCTGAGAGGGGGTGTTGGGAATATGTATTTTGTGCATTCGAGCACCCCTCGTAATCGAGACAACCGATATGTAGAGATACACCGTGAACATGTTTTATGTTGTCGAGCTTTGTTATTGTTTATAGTCCTGAATGTAAATAGTAAATAAAAATCAGTCGTTCGAGTATCGTCAAACTGTACACAAGTAGTTTGTTTTTACGCCGGTCCGGAAAGTTCCTTTCTCGTCCCGCTGTTGTGTGTTCCGCTGTGTGATAGCTCCAACAGTTTTTATGAACTAAGCTTCAGAGCAGTAAGGAAGCCCACAATTTCCCAAAAATATATAATAAAGCTTATTTTTCTTCTAACTACTTTGGTAAGTACAGTGGATTATGTAACACTACTTAACCTAGTGGCAAAAGCTATCATTATAAGTGTAGACCTGAAGCAATGGTCTCCTAAGTTTTGCTGTTAATCTGGAATATCTCAAAACTATCTTGAAATGACTCATGATATGCCAGGGGATTAACAGATTTCAGTTCAAAGTTCATTGTGAGAGCTTAAGGGCGCACGGGACGACGTGTATTTTTTCCTATCTTCCCTCTCTTTCTAACAATTTGCCTCGCAATTTTGAAGATGCAAATATCAATTCCCACTGCACTGACGTAGATGAAATTTTAGTCGATTGTGCACCGCAAGTGAGCAAATGAACGATCAAATTTCTAGCCAATAATATGAAGTAGAAGTTGAGATTTGCTTCTTACTAGCAACAGAGCAATGGCGGACGATTCAACCACCGTCCCGTCCGGCCTTAACTTCAGGATAATTTGGACGACCCTCAATGTCCCAAAGGTTCATACTAATATGTATATAGTAGACTTCAGGTTGGTCCAGTCACCGTGATTGATTATGAACCTTTACTCAGTATGTAAGATATAGCTGATGTTACGAGTGTAGACCTGAAGTTCTGAACTCAAAGATAGTTTGGCTGACCTGGAACAATCCCATAGTGTCTCTAAAAGACATTTGAGGTCTCAAGAGCTTCGCGGATCTCAGCAGATTATGTTATGCTATTATTTATGGTGAACACACAAGCATTAGGCAAGTCGTAGTTTATCGAATGCTTGCGATTTGAACGTAACGTGGAAGAAACTGGCTTGTGAATTGTAGTCGTAATGGATTCGGGTGGAAGCAGTGATTATTAGTGATTACAAATTGACTACACTGAAATAAATTTTGTTGTAGTTTCCACCGAATCCATGGTAATATTAAGAACTGTACCAACAATTTTCAACCGAATGCAAAATTCTGTTAATTGTACTGAAACATTGTCAATATTACCATACGTGCAGTACCGGTGACTGAAAATATTCTTGGTTCTACTATATGGGCATTGAAATTTCGACCATGTTTATCAGAGACGCACGCGCAACATTCAAGTCGGCATGGTCGGAATTACAATGCCCAAACAGTAGAACCAAGAATATTTTCAGTCAACGGTACTGCATCTGCATGCATGGTAATATTGACAATGTTTCAGTACAATTAACAGAATTTTGCATTCGGTTGAAAATTGTTGGTACAGTTCTTAATTTTACCATGGATCCGGTGGAAACTACAACAAAATTTATTTCAGTGTAATTATAGTGGAGAAATGTGGGATTTTCTGGTGAAATAATTGAGACCGGTTGTGAAAAGTGAAAAAAAAAACTGTACTGCTGCGGGAGAGAGATATGCGGCGGAGGTGCCGTGCAGCTGTGGGACTATACTCCATGGCACGGTGACGTCATCAAGAAATCGCTCTCTTTCTCTCCTACGGGAAATGAGAAAACAACAGGACCAACACCTGTCAAATTTGACAGGTACTGGTCCTGTTGTTTTCAAACTCTCTGAAAGAGCGAAAGAGATAGAATTTCGCCGTGAGGTGGTCTATACGTGTATGTGTGCGGTTGACAAGCAGAAAAGAGGGAGAGTGAGATACGGAAAAAAGAAAAAGCGAGAGAAAAAAATATAAAAATAGAGCTTGCTGACGTTTATTCACCTCTCTCTTTCAAGCTTGCAGGCGGGATAGGATTTGTTTTCATCGGGAAACCTTTCCTGTTGACAACAAATCCTATTCCGCCTGCATGTTTGAAAGAGAAAGGTGAATAAACGTCAGCAAGCTCTATGGTCCACTGCACGAATTTACGCTGGCCTGCTTACTCTCACAGAAAATTTGACGTTTGAGAGGTGCCGACACCGCTCAAACGTCAAATTTCGCGTGAGAGTAAGCAGGCCAGTATAAATTCGTGCAGTAATCCATATCGAGTGTTGATTCGAATGCGGGTCCATGTCATATTGCATGGTAACTTGAAATTCCGTTGCTAGCTGAATGGTAGTGTGAAAAAAGGATTCAGTGTTTTGAAGGATGGTGGTGTTCCGAACGGGGTGTTTATTAAAAACTGCTGATCGTGTGTTGGAGTAGAAGCGAAAATATAGTGATATAGAGGCTTGCACTAAAAACATAACCTCGCAAATTCTCATATAGAAAGTAAACATTGCCCTCAAAATTTTGAGGGCAATGTTTACTCGGATATGCGTCGACGCCGTAGGAGAGAAAGAGAAGGAGACAAAAAGTGACGTCACTGTGCGAGCTCCACGTATATGACATCCCTATTCCCACCCAATAGAATTGTTTGCAGTCAACATCAATTGGGTTCCCCCATTGACAATGCATTGACAACACCAGTGGAGCGGACCTGGTGTGGTGGTTAGAACACTTGACTATCACGCCGAAGACCTGGGATCGAATCCCACTTCCGACATACTCACTTAGTGGGTTCTTCCTTCGGAAGGGAAGTAAAACGTGGGTCCCGAGATGAACTAGCCTAGGGTTAAAAATCTCGTTAATACAGACAAAAAAAATGCATTTGAGTTCCCTAAACATTGGTACAAGATGCGAGAATCGAAATCGTGACGTCATCGCACCCTGGTGGCAAGCTCCCATAGTTGAAAAATGGTATCCTGGTGAAAAAATTGAAAAGAAAACGGAAATAACAGGAGTGTAAAAGTAAGGGTGAAAAGCGGAGAAGGTGTCGGGACGTGGACGTATGGAATTAGCGGGGTGCTCAGTTGAAATTAGAGAGTGAGCACTGGAAAGTTGTCGGAGTGCAATCTAAGTTGGTATTAGTTGTGTTGCTTTGGATTTTGTGGTGGAGATGATCAACTTCAACAATGGACCATGGTGCATGGAACCAGATATGAGAGAAGGGAAATCAAACAGGACGTAACGGGTTCTGATTAAGTGGTTTCACGTCAACTGTACCTGCGTGACAATCAAGAAGCGTCTATTTGTGGTTCGCTTGTGAACAGTGTTGTAGATCATATTAGTTTTAAAAACAGATGTGTAAGCTGTTGGACGAGTGAGAGTCTTAAGATGTGGTAGTGTCTAGTGGCAAATAGTGGTGGTATTTTAGATGCGTGGGATACGTGATGATATTTTGGAAATTAGATTGGACACCTGATAAGGGTGGCCCATAAGTGGCAATTTGTTATTAGTGGCTTGGAAGGGAAAAAAAACAAAACTAAAGATGAAAGGTGCTGAGGTGGATGTAAGTAACAGAAGGTATTTTTTTTTTTTTGGTAACATGAATTACCAATAGCAAGCTAATAATAGTTATAGTTGAAAAGAAAATTAGAATTTCAAGAGGAAAAATAGGTTTAATTTACATCTTAGAGTTATAGAGAACATCAACTTTACAAGTTAACGGTTGCATGAATAAACAAATGAATAATTTAACAAAATAAAACAAGGGAAGCAATAGCTTTCATAAATGGGATGAAAGGACATAACTAACAACCCTTTAATACCCAACCCCACCTTTAGACGGGGCATAGCTTGAGCATTTTTGTATTTTTTCTTCCCTGTGCAATCCAAACTTCTATATTTTTGGCTAAAATTTAGGACTATTCTGTATACATCAAAATAGTTTTGGTGTCTTTTAAAGCGTATTTTCATTTTTTTTCGAAAATCATTGAAATATCGATGTTTTGAATACCTTTCAGATGTCATTGTTTCTTTTGTAATGAATCGCAAAAATTAACATATTTTATATTTTTCCCCAATTATGCTTTATGTAGTAAATGAGTTAAGGGGAGTTGAATACACTCAAACTATTTTCGTGAAAGTAACACGAAAAATAAAATGTTCCATTTAAAAACAGAAAAAAGAGAAAAATCCTAATTTTTTTTCGTATTAAAAAATCGGTATCCCAAATAGGATTTCAGGAAAAATGTACATAGATCAGAAGGAAAAAAATGGGTATTTAAGGGCTAAGTTTGCAATTTCCTTTAAAAATGAACTATATGTCAACTTAAGGAATGTGAGCCCACTATTAGATCTCTCGATATAGATTGCTTTTCACTTCAATATTTTAGTAACATAGACTAGGAATCATTTAACCATACCAGCAGAATTGAAATGGTTAGAAAGCAATTAGACAGGATAGTTTTAAGTGTATTTCACAGATTAAATAAACGTGAGGATTCATACAACATGGGTTATTTCCATCGTAAGTCTCGAAATACTGGTAAGTTGAGTCATATTGTCAAACCATAATTTAACATTATTGGGGCTAAAAAGGGAGGGTATCAAACTAATAACAGACTGGATGTGGGAGTCGTGGCAACCAGGCCCAAATCACGGAGGTATTCGCTTCTATGGTTGAAATTCAAGGATCTCAATTATAGTCGATGATGTCTTCTAACAGCCTGCTATAAGTTTGACGCACCCTATAGAAAATCAATTTTGGAACAAACCACCAGACGGAAATCTTAATATGCATTGCAAGTTGCTGAGGGGTAAGATATGAACTTATGTTGGTAGGAGTTCAAATTCTTGTAGTGTATTGCAGATGCAGGGGATAGACAAAATGATCGGGACAGGCAAAATTTTCCCTTCTCAAAAATATTTCAAATAGCTGTATCTTTTCGAAAAGTGCATCGAATATTCTCAAATTTTTACTGTAAGTTGAACAACTATTTGTGTATCAGTGGACAAAATTTGAAAAAGATCGGGCCATACTGCACGAAGTTATAGGCATTTTAAAAAAAGTTAGATTTATCCGATAGCCAACTTTGAGCTGTTATTTCTCCGGGTTCAATAACCCGAAAGCAATGAAATTTTAACCATTTATGACTTATATAATGAGCTTTGAAAAACTTTTGACATAATTTAAAATTCTTAACACGGAAGAAAATTATAGCGATTAGATTATTTTTCTAATAAAACACCAAATTTTCTTAAATTTCAACATCGTTTCAAAATTCAAGATGCTAATTATAGTTCATTTAAATCCCCTCTGATTGTCTTGAATACAGATATGTTTTAAACAAAAGTAACAACATAAGCAGCAATTCATTGAAAAAGTAATGGGATGCATATTAAAAATAGACCAATTTACCAAAAAATCATAAAATTGATTAAATTGCTATAACTTTTTCTCTTGTTAATAATTTCAAGTTGTGTCAAACGTTTTTCAAAGCTCATTATATAAGTCATAAATGGACAAAATTTCATTGCATTCGGTTCTTTGAATCCGGAGATATAACAGCTCAAAGTTGGCTATCGAATAATCCTACTTTTTTCTAAAATGACTATAACTTCGTGCAGTATAGCCCGATCTATTTCAAATTTTGTCCACTGATACACAACTAGTTGATCAACTTACAGTGAAATTTTGAGAATATTTGATGCACTTCCCGAAAAGGTACAGCTAATTGAACATTTTTTGAAAAATGAAAATTTTGCCTATCCCGATCATTTTGTCTATCCCCTGTAGGTCTAGTATTTATGGATTCACTTTCTAGTTTGGGCCTCTGTTCAAAAGTTTTAAATGTTATATTATTCAGCATCTTGATCTTGCTATTAACAGGAACCGCACGACATAGCTAGTCCTGCACTGGTGGTGGCTTTATATCATATCATCAACACACCACAAGCATTAGGCAAGTTTGGCTCAAACATCGATTTTTGTGAATCGATTTGAATCGGACCAACAGAATCGATTCACTTATTTGATCAAATGCTTTGAATCGATGTTTTCACATCGATTCGGTATTATAAAGTGTTGAAAAACAATAAAATGATCCGTTTGCAGTTTGGAGTACAAGCTGGGGTGATTTATTTGTCTAAATAAATTTAATATCAAAAATTGAGATTGTACATCGAACCGTCTCTAGAGAAAATCCTGGAAGAACATGAGGAGGATTTCCTGAAGAAATTCCTGGAGGAATTCCTGCAGGAATACCTGAAGAAAACCCTGAAAGAATTCCTGAACAAAATTCTTGGATCAATGCCTGGAACATATTCTGGAAGAAATCTTGAAAGTATCCCTGGATGAGCTTCTGGAGGATTCCCTAGAGGAAATCTGGGAGGAACCCCTGGAGAAGAAACATCTTTAGGAATTCCTGGAGAAATTCTTAGAGATAATTTTGGATTTTTTGGAGGACTTTTTTGGAAAATCGCTGGAGCAATCCCTGGGCCATTTCGAGAGGAACCTTAGGAGGAATTCCTTGGAGGGTTTTCTGGACAAATTCCTGGCCGAATACCAGGTGGAACTCCTGGAGACATTCCTAAAGAAATCCCTGAATGTATCCTGAGAGGAATCTCTAGAGGAAATCTGGGAGGAATTCCTGCAGAAATTTCTTAAGAAATGCCTAGAGGAATTCCCCGAGAACTATTTCTGGAGGATTTTTTGGAGGAATCGCCGGAGAAATTTCTGGAGGAATCTCTGGAAGAATCCTAAGAAGAGTCCCTGGATAAATTTCAGAAGATATTCCTAGAGGAGGTCACAGAGGAATTCCTGGAGGAAACCCGGGAAGAAATCCCCGAGGAATCCCTGGAAAAAATCTTAGAGGAACTCCTGAATGAATATCTGAAAGGATTTCTGAAAGAATCCATGCAGGATTTCCTGGAGAAATTCCTGGAGGAATTCCTGAAGAAATACCTGGGGTAATCCCTGGAGAAATTGTTGGTGAAATTCTTGGTGAAATTCCCGGAGGAGTCCCTGGAGAAATGCCTGGATGAAATCCTAGAGGAATGCCTGGAGGATTACCAGGAATAATTCCTGGATGAATTCCGGAAGGAATTCCTGGGGGCATTTTTGAAGGAATTCCTAGAAGAATCTCATAAGGAATTGCTACATGAATCGCTGGAGGAATTCTTGGAATGATTCGTGGATTACCTGGAGAAATTTCTGGAGAAATTGTCGGAGGTATCGTGGAGGTATTCCTGAAGGAGTTCCTGGAGGCTTAGGGCAATCTCAAGAAGAATTCGTGAAGGAATGCCTTGAGAAACTCCTGGAGAAATTCCTGGAGACATGCCTGTAGGGATTCCAGAAGGAATCTCTAGAGAAATTCCTTGGGAAATCTCTAGAGAAATTTCTGTATACATTCCATGGTGAATCCCTGGAGGAATCCTTAGTGAAGTCCTTGGAGGAATTCCTGGAGTACTTCCTTGAAGAACTACTGGAGCGTTTTCAGGGAAAAATCCTGGAGGAATCTCTAGAAGAATTTCTTGAGATATCTCAAGATGATTACCTATAAGAATCTCTGGAGAAAATCCTTGAGGGATCTCTAGAGAAATTGCTAGAGGAATTCCCGGACGAATCCCTGTAAGATTTTTTAGAGGAATCCATGTAGGAATTCCCAGAGGAATCCTGGGGGAACTTCTGGAGGAATCCCAGGAAGAGTTCCTGAAAATATCCAGATATCAATTTCTTAGGGAATTCAAGGAGGAGTTTCTGAAGAAATCTTAGGAGGAAGAACTGAAGAAATTGCTGAAATTCCAGAGGAAATCCTGATGGAATTCTGAAAAAAGTACGTAGAGGAACTTTTGGAGCAATCCCTGAAGCACCTCCTAAAGGAATCCCTGGAGGAGTTCTTGAAGAAATCCCAGGAGGAAGCTTGAAATCAATCCCACGAGGAATTGCTAAGGGAATCTGTAAACAGTCAGTGGAGGAAGTCTTAGATTAATTCTTGGAGGAGATTCTGGAATAATTCCAGGAAGAATTCCTGATGAAAGACGAGTTCTCGAAGGCATTTTCAAAATAATCCTGGAAGGTGTACCCAAAAGAATCACAGAAAGCATTTCCAGGGTAATCCCTGGAGGAATCTTGGAGAAATTTGTGAAGAAACCCTATGATGAATCCCGGAAGCAATCTCATGCGGAATTCCTTAGGGAATCTCACGAAAGCTTTCTTAGCGAATTCCTGGAAGAATTTATGTAGGAATCCCGGAATAAAAATTTGAAGAAACTCATGTTTGCAGTAATTTTTGGACGTATTATTGAAGTAATACTTGGATGGAATACTTATAGTTTTTTTTAAAGAAATTCCTGGATTAATTTTTGAATAATCACTAGTAAAATTTTCTGAAAGAATTTTTGGAGACATTCTTGCAGAAATACTTCGAATAATTCCAAATGGAATTATTGGAGAAATTTCCTGCGGAATTCTGGGAGAAATATAATTATGTAGAAATCATTGAAAAAATCTCTGAAGGAATATCTGCAGAAATACCATAAAGGACCTCTGAAGAAATTCCTGAAGGAAACCTCGAGAAGAGCACTGGAACAATTATTGGATGAACCTTTAAAGATATCCCAGGACAAATCCCCAAAGAAATGTCTGGTGGAAATGTCTGGAGGAATTACTCATACTCATATAGTTTACGAAATTAGAAACAAATCTAAAACAGTAATTTTGAATCCTCAAAACTGCAATGCCTGTTAACTAAAGAATAACATATTTTGTCATCATCTAAATTTGCAATTCTTTAGTTTTTTGTGAATAGCTCAGGATGACATATAAATATCAAAATATGCTATCATTTCAAAACTTGTAATTGGCGAGTTACTATTAAATAGCATAATAACATAATAATAACAAATGTTACTACCATACTATCCTGTCACAATATCAAAACAATAACATAATTCCAGAAAAATTCGCGAAAAGGTCGTAACTGACAAATATACACAATTTAAGTGATTATAAGAGTGAGAAGATGTTAGATTTTCCTACTAAATAGTCACAAACTTTCCTTGATATCACCTTTCTAACTATGGAAAATCATGGGTTGAGTGGAAGGCGTAATTCCATTCTGTGTCGCACGAAACAAAACAAGAATTACGCTTTCCACTCCTGGTGTTTTTGTTTACGAAAGTAAAAGGCGAAACTGAAATCACAACGTAAACACGGCGATAGTGAAAGGCGAGTCTGGAATTGATATCAATTCAAGGCGCATAGTATTGGGCGTATTTAGCTTTATCGGGCATCAATTCGGGCGTAATAAAATAAATGCAATTTTAGTGCAAAAATTAACAAATTTGTACTGTTTTATTAGAAAATCAAGAAAATGTGTCAGAATTGTGTCATTTAAGCTTGTTCATGTTGAATTACTCCTAAATAGGAATTGAAATTGTATCAGCAAAATTCGGTTGTTGTTTTCGCAATGTTATTGCTTTGTCAGTTACGCCCTATTCGCGAATTACTCCGGAATTTACCATCGTATTAATATATGTTATTATTTTGTCATTCTTTTTGCTATTATTTTGTTATTACAATGACAAAATATGTTATTCTTTAGTTGTTATGCCATAGACATTTTGTTATTATTTTTGTTATTTTAACTCTTATTTCAAACAAACTAATAGCAAATTTTGCCATTCAAACATTCTATTTTAATGGTAAAATTTGCCCTTCATCTGCCATTTCGCTCTACCCGGGAATGCATTCTGAAGAAAAATGAAAAATTAATATTTTTGAATCGGAAGAAAAATCGAATGTAAAAAAATCGATTCGGTCTATTTTGTGGGGTTTCAACATCGATTCAAAAAATCGATTAATAGAAACAAAAACATCGATGTTGCGAACATCGATTTAAAATTTCCCAACGCTACCGACCAATACCTTGTCTTGGTATGATATCTGACTTCGATATGCTCCAGTTATGTGAAAGTTATTTATTCCTGCTCAGGTGAATGAAATCCGATTTTGAAAAAAATGAAATAAAATGAACAAAAAAAAAATAAAAAAAATAATAATAATATAAGGAAATTTAACCAGTTTCGCATTGGAGAAGGAGTAGGAGGTGTCAGTGGCCAGTGTTTGCGGCTAATACACTTTTTTTCTGAATTTTAGTCTACGAGGGAGGACATTCACCTCGTCTGAAATAACCAATTCGCATTATTCAAAGTTAAGTGTATGTGGAATCGTTAATAACTTCTTCAATACCCATACGGTATTGCCACATCCAATTTATGTGCATCCCTCAGGGCTCGAGGGAAACCAGTAAAGGAAGACATTGAACCCAAGCAACACACAAGTCACAAAGGCGTTTCGACAGCGCAGGTTTTTGGTTGTACAGGAGCGACATTAATGTAATTTTAACTCAAGGCCAGAATAACTTGAAAATGACTTGTGTCCAACCAAAAACCTGCGCTGTCGACACTCCTTTGTGACTTGTGCGTTGCTTGGGAAGATGTGTTGGGTAAACTTAATCTTGAGTACATGAAGCTTGTGTACGACTTCTTGAAATAAGCTGAAGTCTTCGTTTAATATCCCCGTCTTGTTGTTGCACTTGTCCACCTCGTGTCCCTTCGAAAACCGTTTGTTTTTATCGTTACAGGTTGTTTGTCCAATCTGCGCTTGACCAGCAGCAAATACGTCACGCCATGCTGCAGAGAGTCAACGAAAAGCCCCATTATCCCATCCCTTCCTTAAAAACTATTGTTCCCTCTAACCTCGACCAAACAGCGTGTTTTACGGTGTCCAAAGCTAACCTAGTAAATAAGACACCCTAGTAAATAAAGTCTCTTGCATTTGTAGGGTTCCATGTTGTGTTTTGTAACATGGCGCCCAACTAAAAAACCCCGTGTATGCAAATAAAAGTTAGTTAGAAGGATTATAACTACAGTTTTAAGGCCATTTTATTTTTGTGGACAGTGCACCTCCACAAAAGTAAAGTTTAGTTGAAGTAAGATTCGTTACGTGATTTGGAAAGCAGTTTGGCTTTCGGGTAACATTTTAGATGTTTTGAGTTGAGGTGTTTTCTGGGGACTTGTTAGTCCTGTTCACCGCTACGTTTCTGGAAAACATAGTGGCTTTCGGGTAGCACAACTCGTTTTGGTTTTGTTTTGAGTTTAGGTTAAGTTATTTATCTTTATCGTAGTGTTCAGTATATGGCCTTAACACTATTATTATGAAGGTTATGAAGCATATGGGAGCTGAATTTTTCGTGAATCGGTGAACGATTCACGAAAAATTCTTGCTCAAACGTTGGATTGTGTTACGGGTATAAATATTTGTTACAATTATAAGACAGAATAATTGTTTAATGTGTTAAAAGTTTATTATTTGTGCGATCTTGGTGATGTGTTTTATTTTACCTTGTACATATTCCCATAATTTTAATGCACATTTATAGGGTTCTGGAAAAAAGAGGCCAATGAAATGCAATCCTACTTTGATTGCCAACTTTCAGGCCATTTCTGGCAGCGGTCAAGTACTAGAGATGTAAACCTTTCCCTGCCACGGACTTCAAGTTGTTGATCTCAAGTATCAAACCCCGAAACGGGATGCCCGATTAGGATTAGTATTCCTAGACAAAACCAAGCTATGAACACAGTAACAACTACTGTGAACTAAAAGGCATACTGCCAACTAAAGTACAATTCCAGGATGACTGATGGACCCAAACCAATACATGAAACCTCGTCATCCTATGATCGGAAGATGTTATCCATCTGGATAACAGGGCACATATATGTTTTGTGTCGTGTTGCGTTAATTTGTGATGTCTGTATATTGTGCATTTGTAAGGTTCTATGTGTATCGTGAAGTGGTAATAAATTAATTTCTTTTATTTTTGTAACATGACGCCCAACGTGGGTCCCTTGCATTTGTAGGGTTCCATGTTGTGTTTTGTAACAACATAAAATTATAAAAATGTTTCAAAATGAATTCGGCTCCGTTATGCCCGAGGGCGCATGAGCCTTCAATAAACGATTAACAACAATTGTTCCTGGAGCTGACCCTGTCCTCCCTCCACATATGGAAACGAGCCGTTTTTATTCGATTTGTACCGTGTGCAGGCTCGATTATCGTGGAAACGATTCCCATGGCCTGAGCTGGAGTCCGCACATTTCCATCGTCTACTTCCAACCTACTCACTCACCTTGCTCCGGCAGGAGGACCGAGCGTGTGTGTCGTTTGTCTTCGCCGTGGTCCTCGGTTGCAATGAATATGTGTGGAACCTACCATGCCTTGGTACGTCGGTTAGCTACGTAGGTATGGTTCCAGTACCCCTCGGACCCACCGCATCGTCCGTCGTCAGTAGTAGTGGCTGACAATGATATGCGGTGGGGCAATGTCGGATTGTCATGCCACCACCGCCGCCAGGTTGGATGAGGTGGAACAATCCGAGCAGAAACCTCCGACGCCCGGGATATAATTTACTGAGTGTAAGTTTTATTTCGATTATGCTCATAAACTTCACTTTATTGCACTGGAACAGGAGGCAATAAATATTGATTATGTCAATGTTAGGAATGCCTTCGAAATAGCGAGAAGCAAAGTGAGACTAATGGTGCACGGTGTATTGCTACTGAGAATTGAGATTGCTGAGTTTTGTTGTATCGTTTGAAGAAGAAAAACCATTTGAGTGAGCAGCACAAAAACAACATCCATGATTAGAAGTATATTTTTCTTCCCCTGGCAAGTTTGAGCGATTTCAAGATGGAATGGTTTTAATACATTACGTACAACAGATTCTTGGTTTATCATTGTTCACTATAATCGACGTATGATTTTTTTAGCGTGAGTTCATTGCTCCTGTGTTGTTTTTATGTTTTTATGAAAGTTCTAAAACACCAAAGTTGAATTAACTCTCAAATCCACCCAGTAACCTATCCTGTTAACACAAACTTCTTTTCGAAACAACTGTGAATAGGATTTTCACTCCATCTGTAACGGTTATCAAACACACATTAAACAAGTAACATTTTGATGACCAATTAGTCTTGTAGAGGTTTTTACAATCGCCATAAAACCTAATTCCTTTTATTATGGTTTTCTGATAGTTCTAAGAATCTCTTCTAGTTTATTTGACTATAAATGTTCCTTTCCCGTTTACCTGATGATGGATATTGTCAGCGTAGTTATTGAACCTTTTAAAGTTGAGAATCCCGAGTTGTGCATATTGTGAATGATTTGCCACTCCCTAACCTCATTCATACAATTTCTATTATTCTGGTCTATTACGTAGTAGCAAACACATTTTTTTTTCTGTTATCTCATATATTACAATCGACTAGAAATCCCGAATAAGGTACACCGGGGAAGGTGAAACGGGTGGGGCAAGATGAAACACGAAGTTTTGAAATAGATTTCAATACAATTTGGAAATTTATCCTTTGCTAAAAGATGGTTTGAATCAAAAACTATGTGTTATGGCGATCAAACTGTTTATCATCATTAGAAAACATCATATTAACCTGCTGTTTCATCTTGCCCCACCCGTTTCAACTTGCCCCGGTGTACCTTATGCAAAACAACAACAGCATTGAACCAACATCCCAAAAGCAGCAACAACAATATCAATATCATTCACACCAGGACCAGGACCAGAACTATGCGACCACAACATATTCAACAACCGTTATCCAAATGCAATACGGCCACAATTGCTCTGGTGAATTGCAGCATTCTACCGGCTGTTGTTGTTGTTGTTGTTGTTATTGCACGGTGGTCGCAATTCAGAAC
The DNA here is from genome assembly GCF_035046485.1 of Aedes albopictus. Lineage (NCBI taxonomy): Eukaryota > Metazoa > Arthropoda > Insecta > Diptera > Culicidae > Aedes > Aedes albopictus. The sequence goes on from NC_085138.1 coordinate 11,809,146, forward strand.
TCTTATTATTATTTCTCCATAATAAATTTCGAGTTTCTGCGTGCACCTTGCTCCTCACATGCCGCATTTTTCTCGCTCACACACAACAAAGCCATTCCATTGGGGCTTTTGCGGAATATTTATTAGGCACACAAGACTGCATAAATTTGCCAATGCTGCAGCGATCTGTTCCGGACATTTTGAGCGGTGGGTGCCCACATATAGTTGGCCTCTTGAACCGAAATTGAAACGGCTCGATTATTTCATACAACCGGAAGAAGCTTGTCGAAGATGGAAGAATTTTGTGTGAGAGTCGTTTTCCGGTCGAGATATTTCTAATACCGGGGCACAATTTCAGAGCACCGAAATGGCATATTTCGGAGCGAATCATAGACTTGGAAGGAAATCCATTGTTTGCTGAATAGGGGAGCATTGAAATTGGCTGTTTCCACTCGTACACGTACGAAATACTTACGGATAGGGTGGTGATATTGTCATCGTTCGTCATCTCGGTGCCATTCCGAGCCTAGTAAGCATCAATCATCGTTGAGATTTGCAGTCAGTCTGGTGAATTCAAGGACACGGAAAAACATTTCGACTCCTAATGGCAAGCTACAAGTAGCGCAAAACAAAAAAGACCTGAACAAACCTTGATTTTCAAATTAAATTTCAAGTAACGCAGATGGGCAGTACACATTCTACATATTTTCACGCACAGAAAATTTACAGTGTAGTGTTACTATTCAACCTACATGAAGCACAAGGCCATACCATTCAGCTTAGAAATAGCTTATTCTCCAATCTAAACAAGTGCAATCGAAAAAGAAAATGGAGAAAATTCCACGCTACTTGCACTGTTTTTTATGGTTCAATATACACACATTTTCTCATGCAGATTCGTGTATATCTATCTTTTGTGAACGTAGAAGGGGAATAGTCTCAATTTTTTACACCAATTTTTGTTAATAATTGAGGGGCCCAGAGGCAAAGGGGTGTTAGTGACTATTTTGTCGATTTTGAGCTGAGCATATCAAAAAGTTCTCCAGATTTTAAGCTTTCAAGAACTTCTTTAAGATTATTTTAACCATGATTAAAAAAAAAGCACGTATCGCCTAAAAATTCCAAGTGCTTGCAGGTCCTCCTCGAGTATAGTCCATGGCTCGTGTCCGTATAAGGGCCGATCTTACAATCATTTTGAACTTTGCATGTTTGGTGAATCTTTTTTCAACCACAGTTTCTTCTGGAACCCTTATTAAGCACGCCTTCCATTGCTGATGCATTTTCGAATTTCATGACTCACATTGTTGTCAGCCGCTAAAAACGACTCTAAGTAGACAAATACTCCCTTTACCTCGAAAGTATCCCTGTCTATAGTAGAATTACTTGCCAGGGCTGTTCCGGTAAAGTCAGAGTTAAATTATTAACTTATTACATCATTCACTTACTAACTCACGCACTTAGCAGCTCACCGACTCATTTAATCATAAACCAACTGCATCACTCACTAACTCACTCATTTTTTACCTACACATTAACTCACTAACAGATTAACACACTAACTAATCCACCAACTACTTACTCCACACTCACTCATTTACTTGTCAGCTCACTACATTACTCACTAACTCATTATATTTTTCACTTACTCACTAACTCATTCATTTATTCTCTATCAATCATTTACTCACAAACCATTTTTTTTTTTATTTTTTTTTCATTTTTATGTACTTCAACTTATTGCTAATTCTGCACTTCATTCACAAACTAACTAACTCACTCATTTATTCACTAACGAGCTCACTCATTAGCAGGCTCACTCACTTAATCACTTGCTTATCAATTTACTCACACATTTACTATACATTCACTCACCAACAAGCTCACTCATTCACTCATTCACTAACTCACTATCTCACTCTACCATATACTTATTAATTCACTACTTGACGTACTAGCTCATTAAATCGCTCACTTGCCTTTCAAGTCAACAACCCACTTACCAACTTTATGGCTCACTAACTTTGAAACTCAATATCTCACAAACTCACCCATTAATTCATTAATTTACTAATTTACTAGCTCTCTCATTTTCTTCCACTCACTCACTAAGTCATCAACTCACTCATTTACCCACTTTCTCACTCACTCCTAAAGTCATTAACTCAATCTTTTACCATCTTGCTCACTTACTCACCCATTCATTAACTCACTCAATAATCATTTTACTCATTCAATCACTCACTCATTAACTCCCTCATTTACAAACTCGCTCATTAACTCACTAATTCACTCACTAATATACTGACTCCCACGGAACAGATCTCACATGCTTATTAACCCACCAACTCACTTACTCTCTGCTCAGTGAGTGACTCATAAACTCATTTACATACTCACTAATTCATACACAGTTACTCAGTCAGCAACTCACTCACTCACCAGTTCACTAACCTTCTTATTCATCCACCAACTCCTTCACTCACCTGGTTTCTACCTATCCGATCATAAATAATGTGTTAAAGTATGAAACCCCTTCGGCTCCGTTTTGCTTCAATACATTTGAGCCCTATGCATGAATGTCTCATAATGTTATAAAAGAAGGTAACAGTTTTTGTTAATTTAAAAAAAAAATATATATATAGAACAAAATCGTACAGAGCAGACCATGTCAAGCGGCAAAAAAGACAAGTAATGTTTGTGGGACTGAATGATATGCGTAGAAATTTAGCCGACAGGACCACGTTTATATGCATAATAGTACCACTAAATATTTTTAAGTAAAACATTTATAAATTTATACACATATAAATTTTTTGATTCAAAGTACCCCAAGCATGAAAATATAGGTAATTTCTCACAATACTATGAAAATTAAAATTCGATTTAGTGGACCGCTTTGTCGAAAGAAAGCAAAAACGTTTTGAAACTTAAATCGCGTTTTTCTCAGTTTGGAGTTTTTCAGCATGGGACAACTATGCGTAGAACGGTAGTGTAGAATTTGTAAAAAAAGAAAAACAACTAAAAAAAATTCTAAGCAAGTGCTTTTGATGAGGTCCCTTGCTAAAATTCCCTAAGAAATCCATGAAATGTTGGAAAATCTCTGGAGATAAAAGTATCTTCTCAAAAGAATTCCATGGAGGATTCCAGCAGGAATTTCTGAAAGATACTCTGAGCGAATTTTTGAAAAAATCTTCAGTAGGATTTCTGAAGAAGTCTTAGGAAGCAGTTTTGACTAAAACTCTGAAAGGCTAACCGAAGAAAATCCAGGGAAATTTTGTAAGGAATCCTATGAGGAAATTCTTAAGAACTTTCTGGTGAAATACCTGGAGAAACTTCTCGTAGAACACTTGGTGGGATTCCTAGAAAAAACAAATTGTGGGATTTATAGAAATATTCCTGCTGCCTTTAATAAAATTCTTGGAATTCTCTTCTTCTCTGAAAGTATTCCTGAAGAAATCTGTGAACGAATTTCAAGAAAACAATCCAAGAGAATAAATAGGCGCCTGCGAAGATCCATAGAAAAACTCTTGAGATATTTCTATTGGAACTTCCGTAGAAATTCCTAGGACATATTTCTAAATAAATTTCTTTAATGAAGGAACATCTGGAAGAAATCCAGAAGGAAGCACTGTATAAACTCCTTCAAAAATCTCCGGAATAATGACTACCTAAATCATCGAAAGCAGTAATGCAAGAATCTCTGGAGGAATTCCTGGAGAACTTTCGGAATAAGTCCTTCAGGAAATTTCTGGGCACATTCATGAGGGAATTTTCAATGGAATCCCTAGAGAAATTCCTCTGGTGAACTGAATAAATACCTGAATGAATTTCTGAAGGAATATTTGAAAAATTTCCTGAGAAAACCACTGGAAGAATTTGGTCAAGTATCTTTGAAAGAATTTCTAAATAAATTCCTGCAGAAAATTCTGAAAGAAGTCCTAGAAGAATTCCTAAAGTTATTCCTGGTGGAGTTTCAGAAGGAATCCATAGAAATCTGCCTAAAATAACTCTTGGTGAAATTTATGGAGAAATTTATCAGGGAATATCTGAAGGAAACCCAGGAGACATTACTTAAAGGATAAAAAAGGAGAAAAACAATCGCTGGAAATGTTTCTGAAACAGACTACAGTTTAGAGCATAAAACTCCATTAAACAGCCGCCATCTTTAATTTTGAGCCACCATCTGGGATTTTTAACCGCCATCTTCCTCATACCAAATATACCCATATTGCATTATTTTAGGACCTAACACTCCATCCAATAGCCGCCATCTTGAATATTGAGCCGCCGTCTTGGATATTCTGGTAGCTATTTTTGGACTCCGGACATCTTCCCCATACAAAATATACCCATATTGCATGGTTTAGGGGCCTAAAACTCCCATAAACAGGTGCCATTCAGAATTTTGAAGCCGCCATCTTGTATTTTAAGTGGCCTTCTCTGATATTCTGGTCGTAATTTTTCGGACTCCGGAGCTCTTCCCCATACAAAATATACCCATATTGCATGGTTTTAGAAACTAACACTCGATTAACAGCCGCCATCTTGAATTTTGGGCAGCAATCTGGGATTTTAGACCGCCATCTTTGATATTCTGGTTGCCATTTTTGGACTCCGGACATCTTCCCCATACAAAATATACCCATATTGCATGGTTTTAGGGCCTAAAATTTCATAAATTAGCCGCCATTTTGGATTTGGAGCCGCCATCTTGGATTTCATGCCACCATTCTGATTGCCATTTTTTTGACTCCAGACATCTTCCCCATACAAAATATACCCACATTGCATGATTTTAGGGCCTAAAACTCCATTAAACAGCCGCCATCTTGAATTTGGAGCCACCATCTTGGATTTTAGACCGCCATCTTGAGTTTTTGGCCGACATCGTGGAATTTACGGTCTTCAGTGTTGATTTCCGCACAGAATTCATCAAGGATACATAAATCGCCGCAGTTTGATGTGTCGCGTGATGGGACTTGGTTTAGTTTTATATACCTGCGGCCAGTTATTCCGGTGCTGGTCCGGATCACTGAAATGGCCATAACTCCGGAACGCCTTGATCAATCCGGAGAATTTTTAGTAGCAAACAATGCGGTTAAATTGTTCGATTCGAGCTACAGGGGATGGCCAAAATATTTGGGATAGGCAACTTTTTTTTCTCTCACAAAAATGTTCAACATGCTGTAGCTTTTCAAAGAGTGCATCAAAAATTCTCAAATTTTGACTGTTTGTTCACCTATTATATGTGCATGATTGGTACAAATTTGGTTACCAATACAAATTGGGTAATCTTTCGCGAAATTAGAATCGTTCTGATAAAACACTATTTTTAGACAACTAATTTTAGAACTGTCATGTCTCGGAAACCAGTGAACCGAATTGAATGAAATTTATAACGTACTTAATAAGATACTTAATAAGACACTATCAAATGTAATATTTTGTCACGACGAATAAATTTATACCGGTTTGACATTTTTACCCATATAGAGGAAAGTAAGTCAAATTTACAATATCATGCAAACATTACTCAATGTTCTTGTACCGACTTTTCGAACCCTCTAAGCAGAATACCCTCTTTGAATGAGTGTAATCAGTTTCGTACCTTTTAATTCCGCCCTATGTTGCTTATCCAGTGGATAACTGACACTGAGGAAGATTACAAGTGGTAGTCGAAATACGCGTATCTGTCAAAGGATAAGCAACATAGGGCGGAATTAAAAGGTACCCCAAGCAACACACATGTTATATAAAGGCTACGACAGCGCAAGTTTTGGTTGTATAGAAGTTTATTTTACGTTATTTCAACACAATGTTAGAATTACGTAAAATAAACTTCTATACAACCAAAACTTGCGCTGTCCTAACTCTATTATAACATGTGTGTTGCTTGGGACGAAACTGATTACACTTATTTAAAAAAAAAATTACTCAATGTGTTGTTCTTTCAATCCAAATAGGCTCTGATAGATCTTATCTGGGATATCTTGAGAGCAGAAGTAGAAAATCAACACTAAAATTTAATGACTTTTCCAGAAAGATCCAAAAAAGTTTCAATCCATGATTACTTTTTTCAACGTTTAAATAATATCAATGTTTTAATGACATCGGTAGCATCAATGTATTGTTGATAAACGTTCAAAAGTTCATTAAATTCGGTTCAGTGGTTTCCGAGATATGACAGTTCGAAAATAAGTTGTCTAAAAAATAATGTTTTACGAGAACGATTCTAGCTTCGCAAAAGATTTACCAATCGAGCTCCAAATTGTACCACTGATGCACATATATAGTAGGTAAACAAACAGTCAAAATTTGAGGATGTTTGATGCACTCTATGAAAAGATACAGCGTTTTGAACTTTTTTTGTGAGAAAAAAAAAGTTGCCTATCCCAAACATTTTGGCCACCCCCTGTATGTTCCTTACAGATTGGCAAAAGCAGAAGAGAAACGACAACACGAAGAGAGTGTGATTGCTGAAGCGCAGTAATGCATGGACAGGAACAATATGCGGAGGTTTAATGCAACTATCAAGGACTCGTGGCATAAGACTGTGCCTTTTTATCAACCATAGGCAATAGCCGGAACAAATATTCTGACGGGCAAAAGCAGGAGCACTTCGAACATTTGTTGAATGATTGAGATGAAAGTGCACTCAGGAACAAGATTAACATTGTTGATGACCCGATCAGAAAGGCATAACAAAAATGTAACAGAATTATATCAGCGGTTGATAGATATATCAACGTTTGTTATATTTAGATATATTTGACAAAAATGATTTGAAAACCTGATTTAATTATATCAGAATTATAACAAGGCCAGTTATAATACAAAAAAAATATTTTGATCATCTTTATATGAACATTATAACAAACTCAGTTATAGTTTTGAAAACGCAGTTTATGTCAAATGAATATTTTAGAGGTGGTGTTTGGTACGCAATTACGCCGCTGTGTGGTGCTACTGCGCTTGTAAAATACAGGATTTTTGACAAGTTCGAATCATGCTCCAGACCTTTAAGAAAATTCAGGTTATTCATTAAATTTATTTATTGACATACCTGTATTTGGTCGGCGTTAAGTCAGAGAGGACCATGTGTCTTTAACCATATTCCTAGAAAAACGACTTTAAAGCTTGCAACTCTATAGGTTTTGAGTTTTTCAACAAATGTTCTTGAATGTTTGCCATAAACCTTAAAAACTAATCATAAAAGCATCGCTCTGTATTGATCGTGAAAACATGTAAAATAAAGCTTGAAACCGAGAAATTGCTAAGTAATTGATTGTACTTAGTTCAGTCTGAGTGAACGATTTTTGGAAAATCTACAACCAACTACAGTTTGCACTCAAGTTTTCACATATTTGATGAAAAAATGACGCACAAGTAGGACAACAGTTAATAGGAATGGTGTATAATGTGAGCAGGTAGTTTGAAATTTTATGTTTCTGTCATTACCCTGATGATTACCATATTCAATTTTTATGTTCAGTCAGAGTGGACCAAGTACAACAGTTCAATATCACGAAGGGTAGTCAATTATTGAGCTATTTAAGAGTTCTTAACTTGAACATTTAATAGCCAACAACTTTAGATTCAGGGTTATCCCTTATTGGAAGTTCAAAATCGATTTTTTGATTATCTAGGTTCAAATTCACTAACACAAATTGAAATTCAAACCTTAAATAAACAAATGCAGTATTTTTGACATGTTTGAATCATGATCCAAAGTTTTAAGAAAGCTCAGATGGATATTGTCGCGCTAATATTCACTGTACTCCACATGATTAATAGAATGCAGTGAATATATTTTCATGGTCGATGTTTTGATTTACAGCGAGAAAACTGCTTTTTATTTTCCGAAAAATAATGACGGATGCTTAAGCCTTAAGATCATCAGTATCTTAGTGATGATTTTAGGTCCTTAGCGAATGATTCTATATATAGCATGGCACAGCAACGTAGTTAAAAAAAAAATAAGAAATGCCCCAGTTATAAAAAATAAGAAATATCCCAGCAGTTGTCATTGTAGGTGAGCCACACAGAGTATCTAGTAAAATTTAATGCCCAACGTATGCAATGATTTAACCCTCCTAATATGTTAGGCTTTTGCATCACGAAGGCGTAGCGTACGTTCAGCGTGCTTGTCTGGGTCATATTGACCCCAACTTCCTACTAGGGTTAATGCAACTCTCAAACGGTCACATGAAGCTATGATAAGTGAGGCAACAAAATGGATATGAAAAGGATGACTTTCATTGAAACTGTTAACACTCATGAAGTAAGTTTTAAGTTTCACAATCCTTCATAGGTTTTGCAGTTTGTAGTCCCATTCAAGATTATTTTAATAAATTATTCTGAAATAAGAAGTTTTATCATTGTTATTGAATTAACATGATACAACTGAAACAATTAGTCGCCTGCAAAAGAAAATCACCTTAGTTTTTGAAGAATTGATTAATAACAAAATAATTTGTGGAGTTTTGAAATTTATATCTAATTTGGTCACGGTATGTCGTTAGTCACGTTTTATTCCCATGCAATTATCAATTCAGTAGAAATACAGCTTCTTATTATCTGCAAACATGTGGTGTGGATATTACATACTCAAAGATGAAGGAAGGTCGTTGATAAATAAGGCTAACATCAATGGTCCTGAAACCGATCCTTGTGGCACGCCCGAAAGAGTACCGATCGGGCTTCAATGATTTCCTTTAGCTTCCACAATTTTAAAGCGGTTATTCAAATAGGATTAACTCAATGAAACAGAATCTCAACTGAAAACAAATAGATATGATAATCTGTGCAGTAGTTCAAAATGAGAAACACTGTTGAAAGCTTTTAATAAACCAATCAATAGCAGTAGGCTATTTCTTTTTTACCGATGTGTTGATGGACATCGTCATGCATCTTGAGCAAATGCCGAACACGTGCTTTCAACTAGTGGGGGAATTTCTTATTTAAACTATTTTTGCTGAAAATAAAAACATTATATGATATCACGAGGCAAAGCATGCGCCACAGAATTGCTTTAGTATGTCAATTCTTGTACCTTGTAATGTTGAAATTGTGCTTTAAACACTTTATTTTTTTTTTTTTTTACAAGCCATCTAAATCTGACAATCTTCAGAAATGCACACTAACGCCACGATGCGGTGAAATTTTAAACCACTAGACTACTGCATAACTTTGCCATAGGCAGGAACTTACTTGATAATTATTTAATAACACATGTCGAAATGTTCTGATTTAATTGCTCGCTAGAAGGTGAAATTGTATACCACTTTTTTCACTGTTTTGCCATTAACTATCTCTACAACTTTGATGAAGATACGACATTTATTTCTGGTCTGTATCATGAGATAAAGCATGCTGAAATGCAGAGCAAATTATTGAGTTACAATTATAATCAAATTATAACCACTTTTGTTATTATATCCTAAGATGACGTAATTGCGATCAACTGTATCAAGAACACTTTTATGTGACGTCATATTTTCTCTCCCCTGTACGTTGGACAAATGAGTCTATTTATAGACCAGCCGCCAAAACGAAGAACCACTTGATCATATACCACCCTTCACTTCAAGTGCTGCAATGGTCTCATTGATAAAGGCGCCGGATGGCAGTTAAAGGCTGGCGTCCTTGGTTCGATTCCCGCCTGGGTGAGGGTTTTTTATATACTACGTAGGGCAAGTTTTTTATACAAAAAACTTTTGGCTAAAAATAAATAACACTCTTAATAAAAATTACCCAAAAAATGAGTTAAAATTTACCCAACTCAATGTTTACCCAATATATTTATATCTAATTTATAACAACATGTGTTATAACTTTTTGATCATTCCAATATTTATTATATCTCACGTTGTTATAAGTTTGATAAAATTGTATCAACACCTGTTATAATTATGTTATGGCTAGAGCAATTTTAGTTATATTTTTTGTTATTTTAACACCTAACCGGCGAATATTATAACTCATTCTGTTATGAAAAATGTTTGAAATAAATAACTCAATCGGTTATAATTTTGTTATGCCTTTCTGATCGGGGATGGTCAATCAATGGAATCAATAAATATGGATGAGTGTATAAGACCCTGAAGGAGCTGAAAAACGGCGAGGTTGCTGAGAAGGACGAGATCCCGATCACACTTTTTAAGGCCGGAAGCGATCAGTTACACCAATAAAGCAAACAGATTCTTATAAAGATATGGGGATGGATGAAGTATTTGCCACCAGCTGGTTGGATGGTCTTATATGCCCACGAGCCTGTCCATAAACTACGTAGACTCTTATGGGGGGGTCTGCCGTACACGATACTATTGCGAGTCCTGTTCAACAAGCTGTAATCTCTTGGTTTCCGTAAGGGCCGATCAACGACGGATGTTTAACCCGCGGATGATCCTAGGATAGATAACTAGATAGCTTACAGACTTACAATCTGTTATTTGATTTTAAAGCGTGCGATTCAGTTAAAAGAAATGAGAGAAAGTGAAGAGGAATGGCACTACCATCACACGGACGCACATGCTCCTCGGCTTTGCAGATGATATTGATCTCATCAGTATCGATCGCAGGGCAGTGTAGGAAGCTTATGTTTCAATGAAGAGAGTGACAGCATGGGCAGGCTTGACGATCAACTCAGGACCAGGACGAAGTACATGACTGTGGGTAGAGACAAAGGTAGGCCTAGTGGAGTTAGTGCGGTGGTAGTGATTGATGGGAATGTGTTTGAGGTTGTTGAAAAATTTGTATCTTGGAATACTTGTGACATGTGATAATGACGTTTCTCATGAGTAAAGTACTGTGCGGACAATGCACGGTGGGAAATAATACACCAATGAGTGGCGCAGACGCATGAATCACGAGTTACACCATTTGTAAATGTAAAGCAGCGAATATTGTGAAACGAATAACATACGGCAGACTTCAGTGGGCTGAACACGTAGTGTGAATGTCGGAAGAAAGAAAAGCTAAAACAATATTCAGCAGAGAACCAGGTAGAAGTCAGCGAGGTGGGACGTGGTTGAAGAAAGGCTGGGAACCCAAAACGTTTGGGGAAATTGGTGAACCATCGCCCAAGACTGACAAATATGGTACTCTACCAACAAGGTAAGGTAAGGTAGACACTACTTATGAGGTGCACCTTCATTTTCAACAAACATTAGTGTAACATTACTACTCTATTGCACATACTACTACCAAACATTCCCACTAGGTGGATTCACCAGCCATTCTTTTTCCTCGCCTATGCACACACTTGTGGCATAAATTCCGATTCACCGACCAATCGACCGACCGACACACCGAGATACAGTCAGACTGTAATCCACCCGCAAACCTACTTCCCACGATATCCCGCTGCCATCGTCGCCGTCTGAGTCGTCCTTGTCCGGGGAAACTTTCTCATAAAAGCAAACGAAACACTAGGAGGAGAAGACTCTATTGATAAAAATGTGACTCGAAGTGTGCCATCCTCGATATTCTCCACCACCGCACCGGCTTCGTTTCAGCTACTTTCCATGTCCCGGCCGGCTAGAGTCAGTCGTTCGTGCATGCATAGACTACCGACGACGGCCTGGTGGAAAGTGCGAGAATGGAAACATATAAATTCACCCCCAATCTCTGTCGTGCTACATATGCTCTGCTCGGCTGGTTGAACGGTCGAGATGGAGTGCACTCTATACCTACCTAGTGCTGGCTGGTTGGCTGGCTGCTGCCAAGGCCCGACGACGGTGCGGTGCAAGAAAGAAAGAATGCAGGCAAATGACGATCATCGTGATTCAAATCGGACGGACGAGAGGATTCCGATGCGATGCGGTGGTGGGTGGCGGTTGGGTGGGGTGAATTGTTCGGAAAATTCATGAATATGGAAAATAAATCGCACAAGTTAGCTTTTGTCCTTCTTCAGGGGGGTTTGATGGTGGCTTCTGTAACACACATAGGTCCAATTTTAAGAAAAGCTGGCAGAAACTCAATTTTTGAACATGTCTTATATGGCATACAGTATATTGAGCATTCATCCATAATACCAGGAGCACTAACTGGCATTAAAAAAAATTGGAAATATTGATTTTGTATCTTGTTACAGCACTGAATAGCTGCTGCTGGAAAAAGTGCTGATTTTTTGATAAAGAACACAACAAGTTCAACCACTTCAAAAGTCTATTGATATAAGTAATACAATTGTTTTCAAAAGTTTATTTGTAAGTTCTTGTGTATATTAGACATTTGCAATGGAGCAAGAGATCAAAATAACACTTTTGGCTTCAAAATTGACATTACATGCCATTGGTACGAAAAATTCTTACAGTTTGAATTCTGAGTGTCTTACAAATCGCTCCCCTCTACTCCCCGCGTTATTTCGTTCAGATTTCACGTAGATTTCGTTCAAATGCTCGTTTATGTATGCAGAATCGGTTAAAGAAAAATGCAACTGTCAAGAGCTGCCAAAATAATAGCGCCACGATGATATGTGTGTAGTAAAATTGTATGAAAAACATCAATTTTGTTCGGATTTTGTTCGAAGAAAACGACAAAAAATGAAAATGCCTTTAAAATGAAATTGAGCGCGAAATCATGTTCCAATACGCTCATATAGGCTAAAACTAGCAGACTACTATGATTTGGCAATTTTTGTCAGGTATTTTCAAATCTGGACCACTGTGTGACAGGCGCTTAGAGCACATGTCTCTCAATTTTAGGTCTATTTTAGAATAAAGCGCTACAGGGGAATGGAGATGTAGATTGAACTTGTACAGTGAATCGAACATTTGTGCATTAGCAATCTTATTCTTTAACAGTAACAGCTTGATTTTCCATAATGCATAGGAAATGAGATTTTTAAGATACGTCCATTGACATCACGTACGAATTGGAACAACGCTTAAGTCTGAGTAATTAAATAGGGTGCCTGTACCAGTTATCGCACCACCTAAGAAAAACTATTTCTACAAAAATAAGAAGAAGACCGACGAATGTAAACAATAAGTCAAATGATTGATTAGTTTTCATACTTTACAGGAAAAATATAAAACCGGAGCCAAAACTACTTTTAGTATTTATTACGGCGTGTGCCAATGATAGGAACCCTGTTCCAGTTATGGACAGGGTTCCTATCATTGCAGCTTCGCACTATTTACATGCATTCATTATGGGATTTGCCATAACTAGTACACTATGGCGAAATAGGGTGCAAGGAGGCCGAAAAGTTAAGGTGTCATGATGCATCACTCAGCTTTCAAACGAATCATTGACTTTTTGCTTTTCAATGATTGTTTGCCTCGCGTTTTTGAAGTGATAAAAAACTGTCAATTCTGCAGCAATGCAGCAGAAAAAGTATCATCGCAATCACTGCGAGTGAGCGTATAGGATGATACTTTTTCATACGGATATTCGTTTTGGTGGCAGAGAATTATCACTTCGAAATTTCGAGCCACATATCCAACATGGCTGCCGATGCTGATGATGCCGTAAAAAGCCTTAAGGAAGATGATTTATTTCAACCATAATTTGAGCAAATTGTGAAGTTTGAATGATTGCAATCATCTTTTGTGATCACGATTTTTTTCTTGTTGATTTGTATCTTTAAAGGTTGAAAATCAACTATGACGAATTTGAGGTACTATAGCCATAACTGGTACACTGAGCCTAGAGTGACTGAAGATCATCTATGCTCATTTTTTTAGCTAGGAGACATTTGGATAAATACATACTTTTAGTTGCTCATTTAAGATAAGACGTAATCAACATTAGTAAGCCACAATACACTGAATTCTTTTTTTACACGACTTTTTTTTACGCGATTTTTTTTTGCACGACTTTTTTTACGCGATTTTCTCGAAGTTACGCGACTTTTTTTTACGCGATTTTGGTCATTTGCGGAGAACAAATCGCGTAAAAAAAATTTCCTTTGGATTTTTTTTGCGCGATTTCTCGAAGTTACGCGAACTTTTTTTACACGATCTTTTTTTGCGCGAACGCATCAATCGCGTAAAAACAGAATTTAGTGTACTCGGTTTGTGGCTGCCGCTCTCCATCCTCGGTCACGCCCAATGCTCGGTCGTGCTCTCTGCGCTCCACGCCTTCTTGTGCCCACCGGAACAGTCGCGAACACCAACTCTGCAAGGTTGTTGTCCGGCATTCTTGCAACATGTCCTGCTCACCGTATCCTTCCGGTTTCGGCCACCTTCTAGGTTCGCCGTAAAGTGCAGCGAGCTCGTGGTTCATCCTTCTCCGCCACACACCATTCTCCCGCACACCGCCAAAGATCGTCCTTAGCACGCGTCGCTTGAAAACTCCGAGAGCTGGCAGGTCCTCCTCGAGCATGGTCCATGTCTTGTGTCCGTCGAGGACTACCGGCCTCATTAGCGTTTTGTACATGGTGCACTTGGTGCGTGGGTGAATCTTTTTCGACCGCAGCTTCTTCTGGAGCCCGTAGTAGGCCCGGCTTCAACTGATAATGCGCCTTCGAATTTCACAACGTACGTTGTTGTCAACCGTCAGTAAGGATCCAAATTCCTCCACCACCTTGAAAGTACCCCCCGTCTATCGTCACATTACTACCTAGACAGACTCGGTCATGTACGGTTCCGCCTGCCAGCATGTATTTTGTTTTGGACGCAACCACCAACAGTCCTATCTTTGCTACTATGCGTTTCAGGCGGGTGTACAGCTCTGCCACCGTTCCAAATGTTCTAGCGATAATGTCCATGTCGTCCGCAAAGCACACAAATTGACCGGATTTTGTGAAAAACGTTCCCCGGCTGTTGAGCCCGGCTCGTCGCATCACACCTTCCAGAGCAATGTTGAAGAGAAGGCATGAGAGTCCGTCACCTCGTCGCAGTCCCCGGCGAGATTCGAATGAACTGGATAGTTCACCCGAAACCCTTACGCAGTTTTGCACACCGTCCATCGTTGCTTTAATCAGTCTAGTCAGCTTCACAGGAAAGCCGTTTTCGTCCATGATTCTCCATAGCTCTGCGCGGTCGATACTGTCGTATGCCGTTTTGAAGTCGATGAACAGGTGATGCGTTGGGACCTGGTATTCACGGCATTTCTGGAAGATTTTCCGTACGGTGAAGATCTGGTCCGTTGTCCACCGGCCGTCGATGAAGCCGGCTTGATAACTTCCCACGAACTCATTCGTTTTAGGTGACAGACGATGGAAGATGATGTGGGATAGCACTTTGTAGGCAGCATTCAAAATAGTGATCGCCCTGAAGTTCTCATATTCCAAATGGTCGCCTTTCTTGTGAATGGAGCAGATTACCCCTTCCTTCCACTCCTCCGGTAGCTGATCGGTTTCCCAGATCCTGACTATCATCCGATGCAGACAGGTGGCCAACTTTGCTGGGCCCATCTTGATGAGTTCAGCTGCGATACCACCCTTACCAGCTGCTTTGTAGGTTTTGAGCTGGTGAATGGCATCCTTAACTTCCCTCAGCGTGGGAGTTGGTTCATTTCCGTCCTCCGCTGCACTGGCGTCGTCGTTCCTTCCGTTGCCGTGGGCTCCCGTGCCCACGTTCTCCACTCCGTTCAGGTGCTGATCGAAGTGCTGCTTCCACCTTTCGATCACCTGACGTCCGTCCGTCAAGAGGCCTCCGTCTTCATCCCTGCATATTTCGGCTCGCGGCACGAAGCCGTTTCGGGATGCGTTGAGCTTCTGATAGAACTTCCGTGTTTCTTGGCAACGGAACAGCAGTTCCATTTCTTCACACATCGCTTCTTCCAGGCGGCGCTTTTTCTCCCGAAAGAGGCGGGTCTGCTGTTTCCGCTTCTGTTTGTAACGTTCCACGTTCTGTCGAGTCCCTTGCTGCAGCATTACCGCCCTCGCTGCATTCTTCTCCTCCAAAACCGTTCTGCACTCTTCGTCGAACCATTCGTTCCGTCGATTCCGTTCCACGTACCCGATGGTGCTCTCGGCTGCGTCGTTGATGGCTGCTTTCACTGTACTCCAGCAGTCCTCTAGAGGGGCCTCATCCAGCTCGCCCTCGTCTGGCAACGCGGCTTCGAGATACTGCGCGTATGCTGAGGCGACATCCGATTGCTTCAGTCGCTCTAGGTTGTACCGTGGCGGTCGCCGGTACCGTACATTGTTGATGACGTAGAGTTTTGGGCGCAGTTTGACCATCACCAGATAGTGGTCGGAGTCGATGTTGGCGCCACGATAGGTCCTGACGTCGATAATGTCGGAGAAGTGCCGTCCGTCAATCAGAACGTGGTCGATTTGAGATTCCGTCTGCTGTGGTGATCTCCAGGTGTAACGATCAATGAGTCGTAGGCCGTTTTCGTTCGTCTGCTGGTGGGCGCTGAACTTACCAATCGTCGGTCTGAATTCCTCCTCCTGGCCTACCTGAGCGTTCAAATCTCCTATGATGATCTTGACGTCGTGGCTTGGGCAGCGATCGTACTCGCGTTCGAGCTGCGCGTAAAATACGTCCTTGTCATCATCAGTACTTCCGGAGTGTGGGCTGTGCACGTTTATTATGCTGAAGTTGAAGAATCGGCCTTTGATCCTCAACCTGCACATTCTTTCGTCGATCGGCCACCAACCGATCACGCGCCTCTGCATATCACCCATCACTATAAAGGCTGTTCCCAGATCGCTTGTGTTGCCGCAGCTCTGATAGATGGTATGATTACCTCTAAACGTTCGTACCATGGATCCTGTCCAACACACTTCCTGCAGAGCTACGATGCCGAACCCGCGGTCCTTCAGTAGATCGGCGAGTATGCGGGTGCTCCCAATGAAGTTGAGAGATCGGCAGTTCCACCTATTCCAATCGCAAGTCCTTTTTGTTCGCTCGGGTCGTTGCCGTTGGTCTCGGTTCGTATTATTCTGTTGCTGATGTTCCATTACTATGGTTTTTACGGCTGGCTCGTAACGCCTGGCACCAACCCCCTACTTTCCGGAGGACCATAGTGCACAGTTGAGCTTAGAGTCCTTCCCTGGTACTCGGACGTAGAAAAGTCGCCCCTAACATGGAGAGCACACGCTGTTGTGAGCCGCTCCTCCTGGAGAACAGACGCTCAGGTTTGCCGAAGCAAACCCCCCCCCCCCTTCCCTGTCAGCCTATGACCAAAGTTCCCACCGGGGTCGGTTATCCGATCTTCCCTAAGGTTGCTCATAGTTTCCGGCCGGTACCACGAGGAGGTAGGGATAGGATCACAATGGGATCTGAATTGTGCAGCATACCCAGCCTTTACCGTGCCACCAAACCTATGCATGCGACACATCAAATCGTGGCTTTTCCGATAACCTGATGAACGGTAAGAAGGAAAATAGTCTCAGACCATATCTGAACCGGTAGTGCTCCGGAACCGGTTCCGGGTGTTTGGATTATGGACAACCAGTAGTGTATGGGAACCAGCTCCAGGTGTCCCACCGGAATTAGTAAAATGTAAAAGTGAACCGAACCCATGCGATACATCAAATCGCGACTTTTTCGATAACCTGATGAATGCAATGATACATATTGCCCATTTTACTGGCATTTTACCAGATTAGCTGGTATGTCTGAAACATACTCGAAAAACTTGTAATTATAGAAGGCACGAAATGTTGCTAGTTGGCAAACTGAGAGATGAAATTTGTGAAAAAAAATCGCGTTCTGGTTTTTCACAAATTTCATCTCACAATTTGCCAACTAGCAAAATTTCGTGCCTTCTAATTAGCAAGAAAATAGGCTTAGACCATATTTAAAACACCCGCAGTGTTCCACAATTGGTTTCGGGTGTCCTTTAGAAAGGACCAAATATAAAAATCAATCAAACCCATGTCTGCGACACATCAAATAGCTGCTTTTTCGATAGCCAAGGGGCTGTTCATAAACCACGTAGACCAAAATTTGGCCATCTCAGACCCTCCTCCTTCCTCGTAGACATTTGTCCTTAAAAAAATTTAAAATTAGTTTGGAGCGTAGACTTTGGCAAGACCAACCGGTAGTGTTCCGGATCCAATTCCGGATGTCCCACCGGAAGTGAAAAATGTAAAAGTGAACCAACACCCATGCGACACATCAAACCACGACGTTTTTGATAACCTGATGAACGATTTGTAAGAAAATAGGCTCAGACCAAAATAGTGACTACCGCTAGTGTTATAGAACTAGCGTTGGGTGATTCGCCGGATATACGAAAGTGACAAAACCGGTGCAATACAAGAGATCAAAATCTTGACAGAACTAGCAAAAGCGACAACTCCAAATGAAGTTTTTTCAATCTTCTTTTGTTCTAACGTAACTGCGTAAAATTTTGATGCGACTGGTTGCACCCTCACGCTCTGTTATATTATTGAAATTTGAATGAGGTTAGGTATTGGGTATGTCACTTGCGGTGCTTAAAAAAGTGATCGGCCTCCAGTGATAGTGAAGGTGGTCATGTAGTCAACTAAGAGGTCTGATATTTTTCAGCTCTGCATATGCGTTGAACTCGGAATTTGTCAAGAACATGTGCCTTCAATAAGTTTCCCAAATCGATGATGGGTTTGGAAAAAAATCTTGCCTTCAGGAACACTTCGACTTCGATGAAAAGATCATGATATTCGACGAAAAAGGCACTACCACCACTAGGTGGATTAATCTGGGTTTTCTGTGTTTTTAGGGCAAGAACTTTTTTTATGAGTTCAGCAAGAAGTCCTCCAAAGATACCTCTAGGAATTCATAAACGTCATAAAATCCCGCTTTAACAGTGTATCAGAACTTCAAACGCACAAATCTCACGAAGCAAGTTTCAAACAACAGTGCATTTTATTATTCTGTTCTTGCTCACTTGTAATAAGCTTCAAATAAGAAGCTCAGGTGCGCTGGTTTTGTTTACGAAGAGATTTGTGCCCTCGAAATCGTGAGTAGGTGTCAAAGTCGGCCATTTTGGGATTCTAACAAGTCTGTCCTTAAGAATGTCCTTCGAGATTTTTTTTAGATTTCTAAAGAATTCATCAAGATTTTTTTTTCGAAAAATTCTTGAACATACAGGAATATACCAAATGATCGGGACAAGCATATGGCCAAAAATGTAACTTTTCGAAAAATACATCAAAAATTCTTAAATTTGAACTGAAAGTTACTCAACTAATTGTCTATTAATGGTCCGGAATTGAGAAAGATCAGGCTATTCTATATGAAGTTAGAAAGATTCAAGTAAATAGCATATTTATTCAATAGCCAACTTGGAACTGAGGGGCCCAGATTCAAAACGGTGTAAGTGACCATTTTGTCGATTTTAAGTTGAGCACATCAAAAAAACCTTCAGATTTCGATGATTAAAAAAAACAATAATTCCGGGAAAATTGGGTCGATTTTTAAACTAGTATGGGATAAAAAAAATGGTAAAAAACTTTAAATCTGATTTACTCAAAAGTGGGTTACACTTACACCCCTTTGCTTCTAACCCCCTCAACTGTTATAACTCAATTCTGTTTTTAGACGATTGATGTGTCCGTGCTTCGTGTAAAAAAAAGTTCACGTAACTTCGAGAAATCGCCCAAAAAAAAAATCCAAAGGGAACTTTTTGTACAATTTTGCCTGTCCCCTGTATTCCTCTAGGCTTTTGTCTTAGATATTCTTCCGGCTTTTCTTTAGAAAATAATACCTCCAGAAATTCCTGAAAAGATTGTTGAGGAGTTCCTCTAGCGATTACCTCAAAGTGAATATATGACGAAGCCACTCCTCAAATTTTCAAGAGCACAAATCTGAAGAACCGAAATTTGATTTGTGCGGAAAAGCTGATCGATTGGTATCCCGCTGGTGGTGGCTGAAGGAAAGCTTTCTACAATTATTGCTAGAGTTCCTCGAGAGATTGCTTCAAGATTTTTATATTTATTATTTTATTTATTTATTATATGATATGTTTATTCAGAAATTCTTCTGGAAAGTTCACAGGACATAGAAGTTTTCCAGAAGATCCTTAGGTATTCATCTTGGGGTTGCAACATAAACTTCTCTTCGGATTTAATTAGATTATTTTGGAAATTTATCTTTGGACCTTTCAGGAATCCTTTCAGAGATTCTTCCAGGAATTCTTTCAAATATCTCATTAAGCTTTATTTCTTGTAATTTCTCCAGGAATATCTCAAGAAATTCTTCTTGGAGTTACAGCAGAGCGTTCTCCAGTTTTCCAGGCCTTCCTTCAAAAAAATGGTAATTTCTTCAAGATCCCATTCAGTTTTGTTTTACATTTCTACTGCTAAGTTCTCCTCCGAAAATTCCTCTAGACTCTAGGGATTACTTCAGAAACCGCTTCAGGGTTTTTGTCCCCAAATACTTTCCAGCCCTTTTGCCAGAAATACTTTTAAGAATTCCTCCGAAAGTACCTCTAGAAGTTCTTCCGGGGTTTGCTTCAGCACATCCTTCAGGAATCTTCATAGAAAATATTTGAAAGGTGTTTTTATAGAATTCCTCCAGTACTTTTGACTGTAATTTCTGCACAGAAAATTGTGCTGGAGGAACTTTTCTCACGGATTTCTTGAAAAAATTCAAATTTTTTTTTTTGGAATCTCCAAATATATCTCCAGAGATTCCTTTAGGAATTCCTTTAGGAAATCCTTTAGGATTTTTTCCAGTATATTTTATGTAATTTCATAAAATGCTCCTGTGAAAATCCGTGGAGGAATATCTGAAAGAACTCCTGGAAGAAACTCCTAAGGCATCTCAGGGGATATTTCCAAAAGAATTACAAGATAAATGCAAAAAAAAAACCTTCTAGAGATTTCATCAATTAACCCCGACGAAATTTCCAAGGAATTCCAGGAGCAACCCTTAGAATAATATCCAAAAGAATTGCGAAGAAAATTTAAAAAAATAACCTGGGTGAATTTCAGATAAAAAATAATAAAAAAAAGTCTGAGGAAATCTTTTGATGACATTAATGAAGAAATCTTTAAACTACTGAAGGAGTCTCAGCTGACATTTCTTACAAAATCCTGAAGAAGTTTTATAAGAAATCTGAAATATAAGCACGTATTATTAAATATTTAGAAAAAATTTCTTACCAAAATTCGCGAGTATTCTAAAACTATTCATGGAGAAATTCGTGTACGTATTTTCTGGAAGAATGAAAAAACACTTCTGTAAAGATTCCTAGAGAAATGTCATGAAAATTTTCCAAAAAGAATTTCTGAAGTTTCATGGTACTATTTCTGAAGAAATTCCAGAATTGCTTACCGATTCCGAGTAAAAATTATTAACCTTCCGTAACTCGCGCGGTTGACTACCTGCGTCAGCACCACACTAATGCTGAGTACAAAAAGCGAGATTTTTTCAACGTGTTGTACAAAATACAACAGCGCGATCGCTCGAGGGTTAAAGGTATCCTTGGAAGAAATCCCGGAGGAATTTCCGGGATGATAAATAGAGCAATACTCGGAGAAACAAAGGAATCTTTGTAAGAATTTCTGCAGCAATCTCTGTAAGAATCACTGATAAGAGATACCTGCTAGAATCACTGGGAAAAATAACATGAATGGAGAAATTCCTGGAGACGTTCATGCGGGAATTTTCAAAAGAAACCCTGGAGAAATTCCTGTATATATCTCTGGAGGAGTTCGTAAAAAATACATGTAGGCTGAGTGTATCATTTATAACCATAGTGGTTCCCTATTTGGCCATAGTGAGTATTGGAGATAATTCAAAATTTTGCATGATCTTAAAGGTTTTAATGACAAGATACACTAAAATTCTTGCTACTAAGACTTTCATAATAGGTCAAAGCTCGAAGCCTTCTAAATTTCCACTATGGCCAAATAAGGAACCACTATGGCGATAACTGGTACACTTACCCTACGCATTACTGATGGAAGATTTTTTGAAGAAACCGCTGGAGGAATTTCTAAAAGAAATATATCTGAAGACATCCCTGGAGGACTTTCGAAGGAATCCCTGGAGGGTTCTGAATAACTTCTGCAGTAATCTATGGCCGACTCACTGATGGATATCATGGAAGTAGAAATGCTTGAAAAAAAAAATTAAGAAATTATTGGACGGAAGTTCAATGTTCGAGGAATTCCTGAAGGAACCCTTCGATTACCTTATAAAGAAATTTCTGGAGGTATTTCTGAAGGGGGGACGTCCATAAATTATGTAACGCTTTGACGAGGGAGTGGGGTTGTACAAAGAGTGACAAATAATTCACAAATTTTGGAATTTCCATACAAAAAGTGCACAAATGAGGGTAGTGGGGTTAAAAATGTTGTGGCGTATTTTTTTGCTTTTTATTTAATCAGTTGATCCATTTTGTAAGGAATCCATAGAAGGTTCGCTATAGAAATTCATTGGCACATTTGAAAGGGATCAACATTTCGAATATTTTTGGAAGAAATTTCTAAAAAAAACTCAGAGGTCTTGATCTTTTGAAAAAAAAATCGATGTAAGAATGAAACAATCCTTCGAAGATTTTTTTTTAAGCAAGAGAGATTATGAATCACATGAGGATTCTCTTGAAGAATTTCTTAAATAAAATCGAGAATCAAAGTTTCCGGAATTGCAGTAAGAAATAATTAACGGGAATCATAAAAAAAATGCAAAAACCTTCATAAAAGATCTCACGACAAATGCATCAAAAAATAAATAGAAAAAAAATCAAACTGTTTTAAAATTAGGACTATCATTGCTATAAGCTCAGAGAGTAGTTGGTTCGTAAAGTGATTCTCCTCAAATCTTCTTTGAAAATTTCAGAGGAATCTTTTTCGGCAATTCCTCTGGGAAATCCTTATTTCTTGAATTTGGAAATTTTTCTTACAATTATTTTAGGAATCCATTTCACAATTTCTTGGGAAGTTCTTTCGGGTACTTCTTGGTAAATTTCTTCGACCTTTAGACGAGCTTGGTGGTCTAGTGGCTACCGCTTCTGATTCACATGCAGAAGGTCCTGGGTTCAATCCCTGGCTCGTCCCTTTCCTCCTACTTTGTATCTTTCTATCTACTTTCTCTCTCACTCTCTCTCTCTCCTACATATACATCTCATGTATATTCGTATGTTCGTAGCGATCGCTAGAACCAGAAACGGATTGAAAAATGCCGTTTCCCTTCCTTCCAACTTTCATAACAGCACAGTGTCAATCTATCATATAACGCCTACAAGTTATGCAACCAAGCGGACTTTGCCGCTTCACAGTAATCTTCACACAATCTATCGCTTTACGCCTGGCACCCTTGCACCAAGGGGCTGTCCATAAACCACGTGGTCATTTTTTTGGGACTTTTCAAGAATACTTGAAGACGTTTTCTAGGAAGTTTATAAAGGATTCCTCAATATAGAAATTCACAACATCGCACGTGTCTTCAAAGGATAATATTTTCTAAAACTCATTTAAACCAGTGCTGTCATGGTAAAATCTGAAAATTTTGTTGGAATTCTGTTAGGGTTCTTCTCAGGAATTAATCCAGCAATTATTTTAGGTGTTGCTTCAGGAGTTCCTCCAGAAAATAGATTGATCGGGAAGGTCCTCCAAGGGGCTTCCTATAAGATACTCAGATATTCCTCCACGGATGATGGGATCGTATACTTCTCTAAATAATCATAGAATCCTTTCTTCAGGGATTCTTTCAGATTTTTTTCCGGTGACCATTGAAAAATCCCTTCAAATATCCTTTCAGGAGATCTTTTAGATCACTTCAGGATTTATTTCTTGACGTTTTTCCACGAATATCTCAAGAAATTCTTCCTGGAATTACTGCACAGAATTCTCCAGTTGTTCAGGAATTGCTTTAGAGAATCCTCGAAAAAAAAATATTTAAAAAAAAATCTTTTGGCGATTCCTTTAAGAATACTTCACAAGTTCCTCTTGGGAAATTGTATTAGGGAATTTCATCCACTTATACCACTCAAACATTGTGCAAGAAATTCTTTCAAGAATCCAGAAGTATCTCCAGGAGTTCTTCTAGGGTTTGTTCCAAATCATTCTTCAAAAATTCATTTGGAGATTTATACAAGAATTCCTCTAGTACCTTTGTCTGCAATTTCTGCATGGATTCCCGTAGAATTTCTTCCAAAGATTCCTTCAGAAACTTCTTCAGGATTTAATTCAGAAATTCCTCAAGGATGTCGGCGTGATAGTCAAGTGTTCTAACCATCATACCCGATCCGCTCCACTTCTTAATAATTTAAATACGATGCGGAAAATATATTCAAATTCCAACGACTTCTTCATTGAAACAAATTTGGACTTAAGTAAATAAATTATATTAATTAGCCTTAGTGGTTCTGGATAGATAGTATTTAAAACTATATTAACAAATACCAAAGATTTTTAATATATTATATTATATTTGCAAATACCTATGCCGCTGGAACTTATAAAGCAATTTTACAATCGTGGGTGACATTATTGAGCTTGAAATTAAGATTGGAAATATTTTACTACATGACAAATTCAATTAATTTCATAAAAGTGTCTTCAACAATGGTAATGCCCAAACATACACATTCTTTATTGTGAAACTAACTAAAATGTGATGAAAACAACATTGCTTGTACGATTACTAATAGTAAGGGGAATGTTCTCATTTTTGGCTTGCATTTTCTTGAGGTTGCATTGTTTTGAACAGTCGTGAGCTTAAACCATGTTTTCTGCGCAAAACCAGCTTCAATTCATTGTATTGAAATAGGTTTGTTTTATTCAATAAAGTTATCAATTTTACCACCTTGGTATGACTAGGACGTGCTTCGGAACATTAAGTGAATATAGACAACCCTCAAAAACACTGGAAACGTTTTTTTTGTACTGATCGCAAAATATAAATGTAATAGTTTTTTTTTTTTATTTTTACACAGGCTTACCACGTTAGTAATTTGAAAATCCGACTGGATTTTCTTCTCGAAAATTGGATTCAATTACTTAGATCATAAGTGTAGCATTTCGAAGTCAAATCAAGGTAAAATAGATATTTTGTTAGGTATAGATAAGGATATAGGGTTGCTTTTTGTGATTGAATTAAGCAAAAAATTCAAGGATTTGTATTATATAATTCATATTTGATTCTTCCTGGATATGTATCAATGAAATGGAATGTCGTAATAGGCTGAAAATTTGGCTAGTTATTTATCAAAGTTACTTCTCAGATCTGTGAAAATTTTAGCGGTGCACAAAACTGCATTTCAAAGATATTGTATTTCAAAAGAGTTTATGACGATTTTTAAAGGTCGTGTCAAACCTTCAAAAATGAATAAAATTCAAACTCATCTCAAAAAGTTTCTAGGGGTGCCCCAACAGATTTGAAAATGGCATTGTTCTACATTTTCCATGCGCTTTTATGCCCTACTAATGGGGGCAAAAGTTTTTTTTTGTCGAACAGTGTAATTTTATAAAATACTTCTGTAAAAATCTGTTGATGAATATCCCAAAGAATTCCCGGAGGAATCTCGAGGGATTCCTGGAGGACCCTTGGAAGAATTTCCGGATTCGCAAAGAATATGCCAAAGAAGTTTCGGAAGAAACTCCCATAAGAATTGCTTGAGGACTGGAAGTTGCCTTAGGAATTTTATACCAAACAGTGGATGCTCGAGGCATCTGATCCATAAGAAGATCGCTGAGTTCATACAAACCATGTAGCATAATGAATGTGGCCTTAAATATTGACGTATTTAGTTCAGTATACAATAATCTTCTCAGGGATCTGAGATGAGATCTCTTCACAACGGCAGCGAGGATTTTGGTCTCTAAAAGAGAGAGAAGAGCGAGAACGGGGAAAGATAACTTACCAGACGTGGTAAGATTAGAGGTTAGTATTCGACGAACAACTGTCAATTCTCTATTACACCAACGAACCTAATCTCAAAATGACTGACAACTCTCAGGTTATTTTGACAGATGTAACATGAGCTTGAAAAGGACGGCAACAAGATTGATAAAGTAGAAATATGATCCGTTTTTTTTTTTCGTGCATGTGTGTAATCTGTCAAAATGACCTGAGAATTATCAATCATTTTGAGGTTAGGTTTGGTGGTGTAATAAAGAATGACTTGTTTTCGTGAATGCATTTTTTCATCTAAGCAGTGCTCCATCTTTTTTTTAAAGAGATTGTTAAATCTTCGTCAATTATGGTTCCTAATAATTGTTTTTATTTTCAAGTAACAAATTGCATAAAACTTCATTTTCCTTCGAAATGGCCAAGTCGATTGGTGTTACACCGTTTCGATCCTCAATGTTTACACGAGCCCCGTTGAGTAGAAGTAACTCAACCAATTCCATTCGTTCGCCCTCAACGGCGTAGTGCAAAGCGGTCCAACCGTCCTCGTACGTTTCGTTTACATTGACTGGTCGTTCGGCAATCAACGTTTTCACTATCTCCAAGTGGCCATTCCGATTGGCCAAGCGCAGTGGAGTCTGCAGTTTGTTGTCGTGGCAGTGGACCGCTGAATGTGCTAACAGAACTTTGACGATTTCCAAGTATCCATTTCTAGCCGCCATGTGTAGAGCTGTTTGGCCGGATTTCGTTGGAACATTAACGTTGGCTGAATGTTCGATGAGGAGCTTGACTATTTGGACGTAATCGTTGGAGGTGGCGAAATGGAGTGGTGTCCAACCGTGTCTGTCTGCGATGTTGACGCTTGCTGAATGCTTTAGAAGAATTTTGAAGATGAGGAGGTCACCTTTTTTGCAAGCCAGGTGAAGCAAGTTCTGTCCGTTGTTGTTTGAAATATTGATGTTGGCAGAACGGCTTATCAACAAGCTGAGCATATCCAAATTTCTGTAGGTGAAGGATAGGTGCAGAGGTGTACATCTATCGTTGTCCTGCGGATCAAGGTTCGCTTTGTGATCTAGCAGCAATTTGCCAATTTCCACTCTGCCGTTTAAGGCCACCCAATGCAGCGGGGTTCGTCCACTTTCATCTGGAGTATTGATTTCAGGGCCGTGGGATATAAGGAGTTCTACCATTTCGTAGCCTCCGGTATCAACAGCATAATGTAGTGGAGTCCATCGAACCGCATCTTGAACGTCTATGTTTACTGATCGGTTTAGCAGCATCCTAGCAGTTTCCAGATCACCGCTTGCAGCAGCCCAGTGAAGAAGAGTTTTAGCACGATCATCGGTGGAATTCAGATTTTTCAATAGGCCTATTAGAATGTGAACCAACTCCAAATGCCCGCATCTGTAGGCTATGTGAAGGGGATTGATTTTGTCATAGTTTGGAATATCTACATTTGCGGAATGGTATAGTAGCAGGTTGACAATTTCCAAATGACCATTCCGAGTGGCCAAGAAGAGAGGCGTGCAACCGTCTCCATCTTGACCATTGATATCGACATTAGTTTGAAGAAAAATTGAATAAAGGTCCTGGAAGAATCTGTGGGCTTTGTTTTTAGCCCTTGGACGACTGAAATGATATTTCTCGAAAAGTAATGAAACCACGTTAAAACTACCTGCATTAGATGCGGCATGCAGGAGAGTTCCTTTAAGGGGTTTCTTCATCGATTTCGCACTGCGATTTTCCAGCATTTGTTTCACGATTTTCACGTGATCGCCTGAACAGGCCATAAACGCTACGTCCGAGTCTTGCTTACAGATGTTTTCCAGAATTTTAACTTGCTGTGGACTAGCTTCAAAGTTTTCCTCAATCATCATGAAGAAGAAGATTTGAACCACTTTATGTCGCTGCAGAACTTTCAGCAATACCGATTCACACTCGGAAACGTTTCTGTATAGATACTTTGCCGCGAAGTATTCAGCGTATGATCGGTGAATGAACTCGATTCGATTGTCCGTCGAGACGGTGATCAGCAAGGACTTTTCTTCGCCATTTTGAATTCTTTTTATATACTCTAGAGTTGTTTGTGAGTAATTCTGGTGTTTCACACAGTGCTGAAGCTCATTTATGGCAAGCTGTTTGATAGCAGCCAGTTGATGCTCGAGGTCGAAATGCTCGATGTTAATTTTGAAGCGCCTGTCAACATTCGTTTGTAGCGTTGAATAGGCATCCTGATTCAGAATCTTCTTCATTTGCATGTTCAACGACATGCAGGTGAACTGTTCGAACAAGTCGAGCAAATTCAGTTTCCTGGATGATAACAGCTTTTGCCCCAAGTCTTCTTGAAAGGAATTGAGACTTCTTTCAAAATCTTGAGCATAAATTTCCGCCAACATTCGAATCATCAGGGGGAGTCCAGTGAAACAAAAGTACTCAGCTTTGATATTGGTATGTAGTTTTTCAATCAGATTAGTTGCAAAATTCCTGAATTTCAGCTGTTTTTGGTAATTATCGATGGGAACGCCCCAAAACATTTTTAAAAACTGTATCTGCTCTTCGTATTTGAATGGTATCAAACAGATGGCTGTAGTTCGGAGTAGGACCTCTAGATGATCTTGCTTGTGTTTTCTACCGCTCACAATCAAATAAAGATTGTCGTATGACATCGATTCCCGAAGAATTTTTATAATGGCGCTTTGGAAAGATTCTGACAATTCATCGTATCCATCGAGTAGAAGAATTGTTCGCTTCGTTCCACTGTTCAAACTCGTTTCCAATGCATTTAAGTTTATTTCAGAAAGTTCAGATATGAATACTTCAAATCTATGTTTGTTCGTTGCTTTTGCCCTGCCATCGAGTTTGTTCAAGTAAATCAAGAAAACTTCCATATCAGTGTTCTTCTGCAATTCGAAGGCAACGTGTTCCATCCAGGTTGTCTTGCCCATTCCAGGTTCACCAATCAGGACGGTTCTTTTCCTTTCACCAATATTCGCAATAAATACCGCATCACTGACAGCACAGTCTTGCCTTTTACCGACTTCCTGTATGAATCGAGGAACATAGCACCTTTCCCGTGAATTTGATCT
The DNA here is from genome assembly GCF_035046485.1 of Aedes albopictus. Classification (NCBI taxonomy): domain Eukaryota; kingdom Metazoa; phylum Arthropoda; class Insecta; order Diptera; family Culicidae; genus Aedes; species Aedes albopictus. The sequence goes on from NC_085138.1 coordinate 11,837,896, forward strand.
AACCGACATGTGTTGTCTTAGTTCTGTGACAATCGATTCGACGCATTTCCTACCTTCAACATGGAACGATACAAAATCTTTCTCCTTCTCAACCAGCTCATGCCAACTTTTGAACGTTTCGTAAAATTTAATTCGGGGCAATGTTTTCTGTGCTTCACTAAACCTTCTGAAATCATTCGGCGGGATCCACCGTCGCATCCAAGAGTTAATCGCTTCTTCGACCACTTCCTTCGGATCAGGCTGCCGTAAACATAAAATAAAGCTTGCGAAGAAATCCCGTACGTCTTGCTCTTTAGCCAATATTGGAAAACATTTGTCTCTCGAGTTTCCTTCGAACAAAGCCTTGATTGGTGGACTGATCTTGTTGGTCAATGGTTTTCCAGTTGTCGATTTGATTTCGTCATTCCAAATGAAGTGCTTCTGAAGCTCTTCAAACAACCATCTGTGTGTTGAATGATCAAGACTAGTAGTAAATTCTTCCATAAACTGAAGTCTACCTCCTGATAGCCTCAGCACACTCTTTAGTGGTGTTTTATACTTTACCAGTATGTTTGAAACTTTTCCGTTCTCCAGTAAATCCACAATCCCGTCCCTAACAGCAACCAATTCGAAGTTCATTGCATCCACCAGAGTTTCAACTCTCGTACCCTTGGGACCGAATCCTTGATGACAAGCTCCACAGTTGTTCCACTGCATCAGTTCATCAACAGTCCTCGATTCAATATTCAGCAACTGCTCCAACTTTGCTCGATCACTCAACGACTTATTGGTAAACAAGAAAAACTTCATTCTGAACGCTCTAAACTCCTCTTTCAACCGACACTGCATCATCGCTTGCAGGTACATATGCAGAGCCAGTTCCTTCTTGGCGTCGCAGTTGATCGGAAACAGATCTTCGAACCTAATTCCATCCCCAATCCTGTCGCTATGCTTGGCCTGAAAGAGCCACACTTCCTTCAAATCGTCCCGGAACAGAACAACGTCCTCCCACTTGCCTGCTTCCCTCATTTCCGTTGCCATTCGGAAAGGAATTTGGCGTAGCGAGCCGCACACAAACAGCGCGTAGGCAAGGTCTGTTTCGAACTTGATCCCATGACTCCCGGCGTTACCGCCCCAGATGTACTTTCCTGGAGTACGAAGCGTCTCCATAGCTGGCGTTCAGGGGAGTTCTGAGAATACATACGTGATGAATCGAACTGGCCGAATATTGAACTTTGAACGATTTAAGAAAAGAAAATTCTCACCTCTAAGAAATTGTGCTTCCTTCAACCCAGCAGTTAATTTCTTCACCAGTCGCTTTACAGAAACTAACTTATCGATGTCGAACTTGGCGAAACTGCGCTAAATGTCAAAACCGAAACCACCTGGTGTGATGAAATCATATTACCTACTAGCCACTACTGATAAGGTATGACAGCGATAGTGCATCGATAGGTGCATGCTTATCGTATGTATTACGTGCAAAACTAAAATTGCACCGGGAAATTGATAATAGTTTGTTATCTCGTGATGGCAGATACCGCTGCGCTTAAGCAAAGTTGAATCATTTCTTGTTTGCAGTTTCATAAGGGCATTATCGCAGCAAAGCATTTTTGCCATAAGTCCAGTCTTATGGTTTATTTATTTATATATTTATTAATTTATTTATTTCGTACAACAGGCACAAAGGTAAAGGAATCCATTGGATCCCAGGATCAGTGCTGAAAATGTCATTTCGACGTATCCAAAATTAATCTCCTACAGCTCATTTCAGAAGCTGAACCTGGAAATGTGGCGTACGAAAAACTTGTGCAGCTAGACCACTTCTACGAGAAAGTCATGGAATACTCACCCTTTTTCGAATATTTAACCCATTAACGCCCGAATTATGCCACATTCACAGTAGATGTCTGATTTTTTCTGGAGTACCTCAACCCCATAAAAGAAAGTTATTGCAGTCATTTAAACGGAAATCTACGGTGAAATTTTCGTTTTTTTTGTGCAGTTACCTTATTTCTATGAGCTATGTACCTAAACCTATTTTAGATAACTGATCATAGTTGATATTCTTCTAATAAAAAACCCAAATTAATCCACCTAGTGGTGAAGGTGCCTTTCTCGTCGTATATGTTCTCACGACCTTTCCGTCGACGTAAGTCAAAGTGTTCCTGAATCCTGATATTTTTTAAAGAAAAGTAAGCATTTTATCAAAGCCTTCATTGAAATGACTTTAAACATATTGATGGCACATAGTCCGACGTTATGTTCAACGTACAGTATGCGGCAGGAAAAAATGCGAAAGTGTTTTTCAACTTCAAACCTCATTTTCGTCCATTTGACGGTAATCAATCTATATTTCAATGTTCCATGATCTCTAATAGGCTAGTTTTCTGAAAAGTCAATTAAAAATTTTCCCATTTTGGTCACTAATCTTTACAGGGTGGCGCCTGAAACTGAAGACTATCAGAATCTTCAAATGGCAGAAAAGTACGCAGGTCGCTTAATTTCGTATCTCATAAAACAAAATTTTTAATTTTCTCTACAATATCATCAAATATATGTACTTATTTCATCTAGTATGTAAAACTACATGGCTTTGGGTCAGTGTGGTCTGATTTTTCATCGAATTTAATTTATTTTTTTACTGTTATGATCATTTTGTTTAATGACCAATGGGCGCGCAGTTTATTGATACCCGCTTATTAGGCTTACATTATCATATGTTAAACATCAAATATGTTCATTTTTATTTTACAGTGCTAGAATATAGACATTGACTGATACACTGTCATGAAAAAATAGTCAAATATGTCCCATATTTAGCGTGTAATAGTGCCTTGAACTTTTCGCATTTTTTCCTGCCGCACCCTGTATAAGCAGAGCTGAATAATATCAGATTCCTCAGTTGACTGCTTGAGCACCTACACTAACACTGGGGGCTGATCAATATCAACACGATACTAACAAGCTAAGATAAAACTTTTTACACAATCACAGATCACTTTGCGGTCTTCGATAAAGTTTTTTCTGCACATTTTAGGTTATATTTGATTGACCGTTGAAAACAAGAACGTACCCAAGTAACACACTTGTACAGAAGAGTCACGGCGGCGCAGATTTTGGTTGCGCAGATGTGACTGTGGCTTACTTCTAACAAATAAACATTTACTTGCTAGAAGTAAGTCATAGTAACTTCTGCGCAACAAAAACCTGCGCTGCCGTGACCTCTCTGTGACAAGTGTGTTACTTGGGTAGTGAGTATAGTGAGACGTCTGTTTGTATGTGGCTTTAATTTGTCAAGGTTTTGTTCTCTTACACATATTTATCGCTTGCATTCATTTTACTTATTTTCGTAGTTCCGGCAAAGCACCAAACACTGGTTGTGCAACCCAACCGGTAGTCTCTAATGTGGTATGAGCCTATTTTCTAGTTAACCGTTCCTCAGGTTATTAAAAAAGCCGTGATGTGATGTGTCGCATGGTACATTTGGTTACTTTCGATGCGGTACTGGAACAGGTTCCGGAGCACCACCGGGTCTGCCAAGTATAGTCTGAGACTATTTCATTGCTAACGTTCATTCGAATATCTAAAAAAACACGATTTGATTTATTTAATGCATGGGTACAGATCACTTTTACATTTGACCACTTCCAGCGGGACACCCAGAACTGGTTTCGGGACACTACCGGTTATCTAAAATATGGTCTGAAGCTATGTTCTTCTCCAGTTGGCCTAGTGGTTAAAGCTATGGATCGCCAATCAGGAAACGGCGGGTTCGATTCCCGTTCCGATCGGGAAAATTTTCTGGACTTCCTGGGCATAGTGTATCATTGTTTTTGCCTCACAATATACAAATTTATGCAATGGCAGGCAAAGAAACCCCTTCAATTAATAACTGTGGAAGTGCTCTAAAGAACACTAAGTTGAAGAGAGGCAGGCCAAGTTCCAATGCGAACGTCAAGCTATAAAGAAGAAGAAATAATCACAAAAGCTGCTATTTGATGTACTGTCAAACCTCGCGTATTCATCACTCTTTAATACGACACTTTTCAATTTGTACTCCGCTAATTCGACATTTGTCGAATTAAAAAATGATCAAATGTCACAGTGTAATACACTGTAAATACGAATGATCCGATATTGTAGTGTAAATCACACCAGCAGCGGCTCCTCGTGCAGCTGCTACTTCCGAAAGTTCAAAATTTGGTGCTTTCCGAAACCTGATCCGTTTGGTGATCAACCGCAGTGAACCCCGGAAGCCAACAATCGTAAAATGAACAAGCTATCAATTCGTACCACCACAATATCTTTTAGATTTGTGTTCAAAAACAAATCATACAATCTAAACAAAACTAAAATAGAGTTAGTTTATCGAATTAAAAGTTTATGCAGGTAATTTGACAGCAATCATTGTCGAATTTCACATTTTATCACTTTCGGTTCACATTTTACCACTTACCGATTGTCCCTGATGTGATCTTAGACTAGTTTTATGCAAATTGTTAATCAGTTTTCCTAAAAAGTCGCAAAATAATGTAATGCATGTATGGGTTTGGTTCATTTGTGCATTGCGCCAGTTCCGGCGAGGCACTCGAATCTGGTTCCGGAACACTACCGGTAAATGTGGCCTGAGACTATTTTCTTGCTGATCGTTCTTCGCGTTATCGAAGAATCCGTTATTTAATGTGCTTCGTGTATGCGTTTGGTTTCGTTCTACATTTGACCACTTCCGTCGGGGCACTTGGAACCGGTTTCAGCACACTATTGGTTTTCCAAAATATGGTCTATGATTTTTGCCTTTCTCGTACACTAAGTGTACTGGAAAGGCTATATGTTCACTCCAAAAATGACTTTTTGATAGAAGGCCCGGAGGGTCAAATCACATATACCAATCGACTCAGCTCAACGAATTGAGGTGATGTCTGTGTGTGTGTATGTGTGTGCGTGTGTGTGTGTGTCTGTATGTGTGTGTACAAAAGAACTCACATCACTTTTTGGCAGTAAACCTTATCCGATTTTGTAGCCGGCACTAGGCGGCTCAGTGAAACTTTACTAGACGTTCGGGTTTAAAAGGAACAAAGTGGCTTATGCGCCACCTCCGAAGAGGACCACCTGTCGTTCTAAATTGCCCGGCAAACTCAAACCTCAGGGCGAGTTCAGTTTAAATTAAACGACCGAACGAACTAGGAAAATGCTCCACGTTAGAGCAGTACTCAAGACGCTACCGCTGACTGACTCAAAACATAACCGGAAATGCAACTTCCTACCGGTACCGAATGCACTTGGTCGACTGTTATCATCACCGGCAAAGTTAGTCTCAATCACACAAATCTCTGTACGCTTCAGGGCAAAAATGGAGGACTGAGAATCCCAAGCAGTCCGACTTGGAGTAACAACAATACTTCAACAAAACTACAATCAAAACTAACGAAACGTGAAAAATATCATAAAGACCAGTGCATCAATCACGGAAGCTCGAACTTACACAAAACATACGATCATCTAAAGAAACGCAAAACTTCTAGCTACATTTATTTCCAGAACATACATTTCGACTCGGGTATCCACTTTATCTCTTCATTCTCTCCTCTCTATTTCTACCTCTCCTAACTGTGCGGATTTAGCGATCTATTCTATTTTTAACTTTGCTCCGGAGCTATACTAACGCTTTCCAAGCTTACTAACGCTTCACACTGCCATCTCCAAAGCGAGAAATAATTGCATGGCTACTTACAGTTCGCTATTTCTGTTTGACCGTATTCTGCTTTGCCGGCCCAGGTGTCGCCTCGTTCCTCACGTCGCCTCAGCGACGCTCAATCGGGCGAATGAACAATGGCGATAATAATGAATAGCGCCGGGTGACGCCGTGCTGGGATGGTCACCGAAACGATGAATTTTCCGGTCTGGCGGGAAAACTGCTCTTCTGGAGTGCGATGGGGACGGCGCAACTCCCATCTGACTCCGGCCGGTAGTCAGGAAAACTTCAATACTGACGCGTGGGGTCAGAAGTGTGGAAACAGCGTCGTAACAGATGCGGGTGGCGAGCGGGAGGGGGCAGGTGCGGAAAACTTGCAAATAAAAAGCCGTCGAACGGCTATTCGATGGGGTAAGCTTTGTTCGGGAAGCGTTAAAAAAATATCTTTACCTTTTTTCTTAACTTCGCTATCACGCACAGTACCGCACCGTATAACCTGGCTAATTTATTGCACTACCTATCGAGAGGAAAAATCTAACAATTAACACACTGAACATTAGGACACTTCTCACGTTTATACTACCTCAAGAAACACACCGCGAAGCTACTTGAACAAATACTTCACACTCCTGCCTCTTCCACGGGCCAGATCAAAGTGGACGAGACAGAACTTGAGGTGCCTCAGTAAGGTCGCCTTATGGGGTTTTGGCCTTCGTACCGGAAATCGAGAAACGATCTTATCAAAAGCTGGTTCCCGATTACCTTTTGAGCCGATCAGCGGTATTGTCCCTTTCCCTCTCAAGCATTTTGCATTTAGCTAGCTCGGTTCAATTCTTTTACATTCGCGTCTTATTCTTTTAAATGTAACGACAAGTGGTCCCGACGGGAGATATTACTCAATCCCAACGGACCCTGGCGCATGTTTGGTGAGATGAGTTATGTACGCTCCAAGTGAGTGAACGATAACTTCCGCGGAGCAAACTGGGTTTATTCGTGAGTGATCTGAATTCATTATTGCATGCAAGTAATGAAATATACTACTGTTCGTTCTAAATGATATTGACTCTATATTGCTATTCGTTTAGCTTAGTTTACTCATATGATAACATAATTTATTGGTTCTCGAATACCGAATACCGCTACAATTTCAATGACCGACGGTTCATTCGACGCGGAATCTGGTCCCATTGTTTCCTATTGAAAATGGTTCGAATCGGTTCAGCCGTTCCGGAGATATGGCCATTTAGGTGTTCCGGAACTGTACCCCAGGAAGGGACCAGATATGAAAATGCATCAAACCTATGCATGCGACACATCAAACCACGGCATTTTCGATAGCCTGATGAGCGGTAAGCAGAAAAATAGTCTAAGACCATATCTGAACCGGTAGTGTTCCCGAACCGGTTCTGGGCGTCCCGCTGGAAGTGGCCAAATATACAATTGTACCAAACCCATGCAAGCGACACATCAAACCACGGCATTTTAGATGACCTGATGGACAATGAGTAAGAAAATCATCTCAGACCATATCTGAACCGGTAGTGTTCCGTAACCGGTTCTAGGCGTCCCGCTGGAAGTGGCCAAATATACAATTGAACCAAACCCATACATGCGACACATCAAACCACGGCATTTTCGATGATCTGATGGACAATGAGCAGGAAAACCATCTCAGACCATATCTGAACCAGTAGTGTTCCGGAACCCGTTCCGGGGTTCCCGCCGAAGTGGTTAAATCTGAAAGAAAAACAAACCCGTACATGCGTCACATCAAATAGCGGCTTTTTAGATTACCTAATGAACGGCCAGCAAGTGTTTCGGAATCGGTTTTGAGTGGCCGGAAGAGGCCAAATGTAAAATTAAACCAAATCCAGGCATGTGACACATCGAATCGTGGCTTTTGCGATAACCTGATGAACAGTTAGCTAGAAAATAACCTTACGTCACACTGAAGACAACTGGTAGTGTTCCGGAATTGATTCCGAGAGTCCCGTCGAAATTGTCAAACCCTGCATGTGACACCTTCAATTTGCAGCGTTTTTGGTTAACCGATGAGCAGTTAACAAGACAATAATGCTAGACCATGTTTGGTTCAGCCGGTAGTTACCCGGAATCAGATCCGGGTAGTAAAATGTAAAATTTAATCAAACCCATGGATGCGGTACATCAAATCACGACCAGTCTTGTAAACATTCGACACTTTTTACTACCTTCATTTCGTTGCCGCAGTCGGGTGTCAGTCGGCTTTGTTACATTCGTGCGCTATCGTTACCTCTTACCTACACACAACACGAGCAGTAAATAGAACGAAGATCAATAAACATAAGAAAGGGTCAAATCAATGTCATCTGACACGATGACATGTGTCTAATTCTAGCTTTACGCATAGATTTTCAGGCAATTCCGATTATGATTGTTAATATTTGTTTATTATTGCATGTTGCATTGAATACGACACACAGATGGGCAACATTCCTCTTATTATGAAAGAAGACAGGAATAACAAAAGCCGAACCGTCTCCCGAAGCCGCTATCGTGGTGAAGTGCATTCGTTTGACATTTTTGTTACGAACAGTAGTTTGATTGCTTGTGTTGCGAATGTCGGAGACAAAGGAGGCCAAATATCGACGACAAGGTTCAAATGACTGTGATCTCTAACAAGACTGAGCACGACTTACACTAGTTTACAGCATTTTTGAACTCGGTAAGCTGATGATCATTTTTGGTGTAGAATCATGCCCTGAATTCGAAAACGCGAAAGAAAAAAATTACAGTGGAGCGGAATTTTTTTCGACTTTCCATACAAGGTTGATGATTTGAAATCGATTTTTGTTCTAATTTTAAGCAAAGTCACTCACTTCAAACATCTCATTCTCCGTAATCAATGCTCCGATTGATCTGAAATTTTTACTGTAACTCGCCTACATATGATATGTCAAATAAACGTCGAGAGAGAATTTTTAAGTTGGTTCATCAGGATAACAAAAAAGCCACTATTTGATATGTCGCATGGATGGGCTTGGTTAACTTTTATACTTTGCCACCTCCGGCGGGACATCTGGAACCGGTTCCGATATGGTCTGAGAATGCTTTCCTGCTTACTGTTCATCAGGTTACCGAAAAAGCTGTGGTTTGATATGTCGCATGCATGGTATTAGTTCAATTTTATATTGGCCACTTCCAAAGAGACACCCGGAACCGGTTCCGGAACACAACCGGTTCAGATATGGTCTCAGAATATTATCCTGTTTACTGTACATCAGGATATCAAAAAAGCCACTATTTGATATGTCGCATGCATGGGTTTGGTTAACTTTTATACTTGGCCACCTCCGGCGCGACATTTGGAACCGGTTCCGGAACACTACCGGTTCCGATATGGTCTGAGAATGTTTTTCTGCTTACTGTTCATCGCGTTATCGAAAAAGCCGCGGTTTGATATGTCGCATGCATGGGTTTAGTTCACTTTTATGTTTGGCCACTTCCGGCAGGACACCTGGAAGCGGTTCCGGGACACTACCGGTTCAGATATGGTATGAGACCATTTTTCTGCTTACCATTCATCAAGTTATCGAAAATGCCGTTGTTTGATATACCGCATGGATGGGTTTGTAGCGTTTTCATATCTGGTTCTTTCCTGAGGTACCGGTCCGGAACACCTAAATGGCCATAACTCCGGAACGGCTGGACCGATCTGAACCATTTTCAATAGGAAACAATGGGACCAGATTCCGCGTCGAATGAACCGTCGGTCATTAAAGTCGGTTGAGGTTTACTGCCAAAAAGTGAAGTGAGTTTGTTTTTTGTACACATACACACATACACACACACACACACATACATACACACACATACATACACACACACAGACATCATTTCAATTCGTCGAGCTGAGTCGATTGGTATATAAGACTTGACTCCTCCGGAGGCTCGATCAAATTTTCGCTTTTGGAGTGAACATATAGCCTTTCGGTACACCTTGGTGCACGAGAAAGGCAAAAAGTTACAGTTTGAAATGTTCCAGAAATGGATTACATTAGTAATAACTAAAACAATCTGCTAGTAGCTTATCAATGGATAGTTTTCAACAGTTTTTAGGCATTTCAATATGCATCATTCTAATAATTTCTCTACATAATGGGTTGATGTTCGGCATTCTAGTAGGGTAAAAGGGTATAATGCGCCCCACCGGGGCAAAACGCCCCTCTTCGTTTTCTAGCGATTCAAGCGCTTTTTGCATGCGTGATCGATTAGAAATCTCAAATATTGAATATTTATTGCCATCAAGCTGGTCCGTTAGTGGATTGGTACAGAAAGGCAATAAAAATATCAAAAAGTCTGAAATCGAAGCTTTTGGCGTAATATTTTACCTCTTGTGAGCTGACTTTATTGTAAACGAAGCTAGTTCTGTTCGCTTGTGTTACTTTGCAACTTTTATGCAGTTAAACACTTGTTGAAAGACCCTCCTAGGATAAGCATGTGGTGGAATTATCCCCTGGGACAGTTTTATCACGGGGCTGGACGTTTTTCTTTTGATGGGGCGTATTGCCCCGTTTGTTTTGAAAAGGCAAATTTTGGAACATTTTCGAAAAACGTTTCAAAGCTTCCATAGCCACCTCTCCAAAGGCAAAGTTCGCATGTAACACTTCACTAACTTTAGTAACAACGATTTGCAGTGAACAATAGATGGAAAAAGGCGCCAGTTTCAGATATATTGCCATTTCTGCTTAGGGGGGGCATATTATACCTGTTTACCCTATTATATCCTGCCCACCGTATCCTTCTGGCTTTGCGAGCGAAAGATTACCTTAGCACTCGTCATTCGAAAATTCCAAATATTTGCAAGTGTTCTTTGAGCTTGGTTTATGTTTAATTTTTATAAAGGACCACCTTATGAGCGTTCTGCTCATCTCATTCCCCCGCGCAGAGCTATGGAAAATCATGAACGAAAACGGCTTTCCTAGGAAGCTGACTAGGAAGGTGTGCAAAACTGCGTAAGGGTTTCGGGTGAACTATTCAGTTCATTCGAATCTCGCCGGGGATTGCGACAAGGTGACGGACTCTCATGCCTACTCTTCAACATCGCTGTGGAAGGTGTGATGCGACGAGCCTGGCTCAACAGCCGGGGAACGGTTTTCACAAAATCCGATCAATTTGTGTGCTTTGCGGACGACATGGACATTATTGCCAGAACATTTGGAACGGTGGTAGAGCTGTACACCCGCCTGAAACGCGAAGCAGCAAAGGTCGGACTGGTGGTGAATGCCTCAAAAACAAAGTACATGCTGGTAGGCGGAACCGAACACGACCGGATCTATCTGGGTAGTAGTATTACGATAGATGGGGATATCTTCGAGGTGGTGGAAGAATTCGTCTACCTCGGATCCTTACTGACGGTCGACAACAACGTGAGCCGTGAAATTCGGAGCTGCATCATCAGCGGTAGTCGGGGCTACTACGGGCTCCAGAAGAAACTGCGATACAAAAAGATTCAACCACGTACCAAATGCACCATGTACAAAACGCTAATACGACCGATGGTCCTCTACGGACACAAGCCATGGACCATGCTCGAGGAGGACCTACAAGCACTCGGAGTTTTTGAGCGACGCGTGCTAAGGACGATCTTCGGCGGTGTGCAGGAGAACGGTGTGTGGCGGAGAAGAATGAACCACGAGCTCGCTGCACTTTACGGCGATCCCAGCATCCAGAAGGTGACCAAAGCCGCAAGGATATAATGGGCAGGGCATGTTGCAAGAATGCCGGACAACAAGTCTGCAATTTGGTGTTCGCGACAGATCCTGTTGGCACAAGAAGGCGTGGAACGCAGAGAGTTCGATGGGCGGATCAGGTAGAGCGTGACTTGGCGAGCATCGGGCGTGACCGAGGATGGAGAACGACAGCCACGAACCGTGTATTATGGAGAAATATTGTTGATTCAGTTTTATCTTGAAGTTGTTGTTGTAATACTAAATAAATGAATGAAATTAATCAACATCTCATTCTCATCTATCTCAGCATCTTCCGAAGCTCACAGTGGAAACGATCTCCACTGATGATGCGTGATCGTATTTTCACGTAATTAACAGTTGTGATTATATGGACCAGAGTCCTTTATGTAGTTCTATTCTCGAGATACACAAGTTCAAAATTTCTATAAACCATTGAAGCCGCCTATCGGGAAAACATAAACCAACCCATTCATCATCGGATACTAACTCTCCTGAACGAGCACGAAAAAGAGAGGAGAATGGAAGATGGTGCAACATGCTTCATTTTCCACGGTATTAGCAAAACTTACTAATCTGTGAATAGACCATTGTGCATTCAAGTCTTCTGGCCTCTAACCAAATTGCTGGGCGCTAGTTGATCAAATTACGTTCAATTTATCTATCTACAGCTATTTTGCATGAAGCCGACCAATCAGTAGATCGGCCCCAGAGGCACGTTCAACCCAAACGAATGTCTTTGAGATGAGAGTCACAATGAACCTGAGTAAAGATAACAAATTGAGAGCACATAGCACGTTGGCGAAAATTACGTTATCATTAGTTCAAGTTGATAACTAATTATACTATACTATAAATTGTTCAGTATTATATTTAGTGAAATGAGACGGCTGTTTGATACCTAGCTGGTTTTGTTATCAATCAGTAGCCATGCAGTTCTATTTCATCGTAAAAACTACTTTATCAATATTTGTTCAAAGTTTTTAGAGCCTACTTACGCCACCTAGCGGACAAACAAACTACCAACTAGTTCACTATTAGATAGCTCTTGATGTCCTGATCGACCTTGTCGAAGTCAAAAATTTTCTATGTAGTCTGATTCTCGAGATACAGAAGTTCAGAATGTTTAGAGCTCACTAGAGCCACCTAACGGATAAACCCAGAACCAACTAGCTCACTATCCGTTAGCCCTTGATGATCAACTTTGCCGACGTCGAAATTCTTCTATGTAGTCTGATTTTCGAGATCCAGAAGTTCAGAATTTTTAGGGCTCACCAGTACCCACAGGGCCCACTTGCGCCACGAACTAGTTCACTATCGGATAGCTATTGATTTCCTGATCAACCATGCCGAAGACGAAATTCCTCTATGTAATCGGATTCTCGAGATACAGCGGTTTAATTTTTTTAGGACTCACTAGCGCCACCTCACGAATAAACCTAGAACCAACTAGTTTACTATCGGATAGCTCTTGGGGGCCGTCCATTAATTACGTAAGGGTTTATGGAGGGAGGGGGGGGGGGGGGGGGTTTGAGAAATCTTACGCGCCATACAAAAATATTTGGACTTTCATACAAAAAATCTTACAAGGGGGGGTGGGGCGTTTTCCCGTCCTGTCACGTTTTGCTCGATTCCGCGTGTATTATCGATTCGGCCGGTTGAAATGTGGAATTTCTGGTGGCGCTATGCCTTCCGACAGCAAGGATTTGGGCTAATTCTGATCAGATCCGTTTTTTATTTGTGCGATACGTGGTGATATGGGAAAGGACTTTGTATGGTTCTGCTGCTTGTGCTATGGTTCAGTGTTAAAGTGGTATTTTTCCGCGTGTGGGATAAGGCTGCATGTTTCGTTATTCGTGTCAATTTTCCGGATTTCAGTGGAATAGAAAAAATACCCATCGACGAGTGCCCACCGCTGGAAATCAGCTTACAGTAGCGTCACACCTAACACGTTCTGGCTGACGATCGTCTTCCAGGTGTTATCCGTCAAGCTATTTTATCAAATGGGTTGCCTCGCACTTTAATGTTCCGTTCGTGTGTTTAGGTCGGTTGGATCCCGGCAACTGATGCAAAAGGAGTCAGTTCGAGTCGTATCCGCATCTGGCTCGTGATTTTTTTTTATTATTTACTCGTCGTGTTGCTTGTTCTGAGGATTTCGCAGTGAAAATCGAAGTTAGTGAAAAAAAAATGAATAGAAATAGTGAAAACATCCGATGCATCGGAATATGATAGATGTCTGCTGACAGAGGTGAAATAGAATTATGTGGTGGTATTTATGTCAATGCCGCCTCGGATCGTTTTTGTTTTGATCTGTGATTCAAAGCTCCAATGTTAAAAAAGCAAAGAACAAGGAAGAGGATGGTGTAACTAATGTTTTTCTTATGGATGGATGGATGCAGCTTTTCTTTATCATCAATGATTTAACTGATTGCCGGTTCAAATTGGGTGAGATCTTTCTATTTTTTTTATTGTAGTAATTGTATTGCGGATTTTTAGAAAAATTTCCACTCTGCGGTAGCCGCCGAGTTCTACCGCAGCTGTCAAAGTCCTACCGCAGGCTTGAAAATCATCCTATCATTGAAACTGAAGGCCAAATCAAAGCATGCTTACAAGGTGAATTGAACCTAATTGAACTGAAAACCAACAACAAACAATGATCATCGGCGTCGTAACCAAGGCTATCCAATGCATCGCTAGGGCTCGCTAGGGTAGATCGATGATACCTCAGTGAAAATCAGTAGTCTGACAGCTGCGGTGGCTTTTCGTTCTACCGTAAAACGGAAAGTTTTCTCTAAAATAGCAATACCATTTTCTTTATCAAACTTGACCATGCAAATGGGAGAGATTAGTAGCGGTGGTTTTTTGTTTCGTTTTAGAGAGCGAGTATGGGCGCTTAAGCCTTAGGCATTAGGGCCAGGGCATACGATGTAAATGTCATTGTCCCATCCCTGGAAATTATACTACCATGGAGTGTGCATTAACCTTCTTAGCTACGCCACTCCCAACGGTTATACGTACATACCCCATCCCCCTGCAAATGAAGCGGTTGGTACGGTTGTCCCCGTTTCTTCCTGTATCATATTAAAAAAATTGCGTCAATTATGTTATTCATACGTGGGTAATCTAATTGCCGCTAGTTTTTGAACTTTCTTCAAAACCATAAGTCTGCACAGTGGGCCTGGCCGTTTTAATATTTGTATCACATCATCCCTGATATGCTGCAAATATCAATATTGACAAGAAAATATCTGAAGCATTTCTGATATTTCCAGGATGCTTTTCAATACTGGCTGTGCAAGCACTAGAATAGAATAGAATAGGGGGGGGGGGGTGAGGGTGTCGAAAAATCGTAAAAATTGCTTTACGTACAAAATGGACAGCCCCTTGATGTCCTGATCAACTTTGCCGAAGACAAAATATTTCTATGTACTCTGGTTGTTGAGAAACAGAAGTTAAGAATTTCTATAACTCACTTGCACCACCTAGTGGATAAACCTAGAACCAACTAGTTTAGTATCGATTAGCTCTTGATGTCCTGATCGACCTTGTCGAAGACGAGATTTTGAAATTCTTCTGTGTAGTCTGATTCTCAAGATACAAAAATTCAGAATTTTTTGAGCCCACTTGCGCCACCTAGCGGACAAACCTACAATCAACTAGTTCACTATTAGATAGCTATTGAAGTCCTGATCAACCTTGCCGAAGACAAAATTCTTCTATGTAGTCGGATTCTCGTGATATAGAGGTTTAAATTTTTAAGGACTCACTAGCGCCACCTAACGGATAAATCTAGAACCAACTAGTTTACTATCGGATAGCTATTGATGTCCTGATCAACCTTGCCGAAGACGAAATTCTTCTATGTAGTCTGTTTCTCAAGATTCAAGGGCGACTGTATATTAGCAATTTCAGGGGCGTTTCAAGGCACTTCAAAGTGTTGGGGGGAGTTGTTTAGGAAAGCTTTTGAAGCTTTTTGTAGGCGTTGCAAGGTTTTTCAGGGACTTTTTCAATTAACATGATTTCAATGGCATTTCAACCAAATTACGTAGGTTTCAGAGGCGTTTCGACGTCCTTCAGGTCAAGATTTCGGGTTTTCAAGGTTTTTGTGAAGGTGTCTTTGAAAATCCTCTGAAACTTCCTTCAATGCCTCTGGAATCCTCCTAAAATCCCCTTGAACCCCACGTAACGTACCTGGTACCATCCGTGTGTGGTATACAATGTTTCCTCGGTAGTGTGGCTTTAGCGTGTGAGTAGTCTTACTCCTCAACCTGCTATAGACTAGCACGCATCACACCCCTAGTAACGCCTAACGCCTAAGTGTCAGCCCGTTGCCGACCAGATCAAGGTTGGCCATGACTCTGGCTCTTTCTTCGGCTGACTGTTGGACGCGGCGGACGTCTTCTGCGGAACTCCACAATGCACCCAGCACGTGGATATCAAACCTGTACAATCCGAAACCACTGACAACCTTCACAACACCTCTGAAATCCGCTGAAAATCTTCTGAAACTTCCTAAAGTGCTTTCTAAATCCCCCTAAACCCCCCTCGGACCGCATGTAACGCACCAGAGACCCTCCGAAACCAACGAAGACGCCTCCGTAAGGCCTCCAAAACCCATCGAAAATGCTTTGAAACTCTCTGCAATGGCTTCGAAAACCCCCTCAGACCAGAGATGCATTCTGTTCATGTTCTGTTCAAAGCGTGTGCTCACGAGATCCGTGTTCAAGTTCAAACAAACTCCGGTGTTAGATCACAGCACGCTGTTCATCTCATGGCAACCGTTGTCGTCATTCACTCCTTCCGTTGATTTCTAGCAGGTGAATTTTTTTGAAAAACAAGAAGATGTCAGCGGAGAAGAACACATTTTTTTCAGTTTCTTGTCTGTTTTTATTACCACAATGTCCTATTCTCAATCAATGGTTTCAGTTTCATTATGGTCACGTTTCGATGTCTTAGAAACAATTAATTTTAACACAATGGCGTTTAAGGATAATGTTGGAACAATGGAAAAAATCCGGGAGCTGACCCGGTGTGATGATTGAAACACGTGACTCCCCAAGTAACATTTTTAGTTTTCTTATAGAATACAAGTTGTTGTTATAATCTAACCGTTAAAACTTGTTTTAAAGCTTAGTGGTTTTAACAGCTCTAATAAACCCATGATAAAACCCTATTAAACCCGAAAGGGCCCACCCTACAGGGGGTTGTTAAAACCATTGCTTAAAACGTTGAACATGCTACTTGGATTTATGGTATGTTCTTGTAGTATACTATACAGCATAGATAAGATATGTTTGTGGGTTGCAAGAAAACAAATAAGCCGTTGAAAAGTTCAAAAAACATCTTAAAAGAACTATTAAAGCCAAAGTCTTAAAGTTAATCTGAAACAAGTATCATAACATAAACTGGCAGTGCAATTGCAAATTATTGACAATAAAAAACGACAATTATGTCGGTCATCCATGTCAATAATATTTAGTTTTCAATTTTCACGGAGGAAATCTCTGTTGCTATGACATATAAATTCATGCCAAAAAAGATTGCCGGTGTAATGCATTAAAATACTTCTGAATAAGGCAAAGCGCCACGCCATTTTGAGGATTTGGGCATTCTAAAAATAACAATTTTAATCCAGCTTGCTAAACTGTGCATTCCAATCACAATCCAAACATCAACATGGCGAACATAATTGCCAAGCAGGAATTGATCATCGTGTTGAAAAATATGGATGCCGTCATGTTAAACCCTCCTAGTTTTGTTTTAGATTGTTTAAGATCAGTTAGGTGCAAAAGCAACATGTTCTAGAGTTGCTGTACTTTATGAATACGGTGCGAAGACTAGCGTATACCTACTTATTCTTAACGCATACATTTGTGCACTACTTAAACACAAATAGGTTTTATAAAATGTGGACCCAGACTGTATGCTCTTAAGAAGCCGCTGCTGCTGCGAAATGTAAACAAACCATTTTCGCAAAAAATTTCAGTGGTGTTTCATTTTCTAAGTTGTTTTATTTGCTCGCATGGTAAGTATATAAAGAAAATCAATAAGGATTTTCGTACACCGGTTGCATCTGGCTTTTCTCACATCAAAGTGAACTACTATGATGCCGGAGCCAGAGCAGAGCGTTCATGATTAACAAAAATTTTAATCATGATTAATCATTGATGATTAAAATTTTTATTTCAGTGATTATTGATTATGATTAATGATTAATTTGGTTTTGAGGATGATTAAAGATTATGATTAATGATTAAATTTGGTTTTATCTGTGATTATTGATTATGAATAATGATTAAAAATGGCTCATTGATTAAAAATCATGATTAATCAATCACAAAAACTGGAAGTGATTAAAATGGATTTATTGTTAAAAATATTTTTGAAGTTTCAAAAGTAAAAGGTAACTCTGTCTGGGAAATTTTTGAAAGAAGAATCATAAATTAATATATTTAGAACAGCATTTAAACCAACTTTAATTGAATAATATATTTTATATGATGAATCATTTTTTAATGATGAATGATTAATGATTGATTAACTTTTTTTCTTATGATTATGATTACTGATTAATGATTAAATTGCGAAATTAGTGTGATTAAGATTAATGATTAATGATTAAATGAGAAATTTTTGTGATTATGATTAATGATTTTTGATTAATCTTAATCATTAATCATTAATCATGATTGAATTTATGATTAATCATTAACGCTCTGAGCCAGAGCAAATGATGCCATCCCTACCACCCATCGGTTGCTTCTGAAATCCCGGTCACAAAAGCGCATTACAAGGTTAGTTTGGCCGCCTAGCTGTAAAAATTAAGCCCGCCAGAGATTTTCCCATCAGATTTACTTCAAATAGAATAAAACAAAGCTGTTTTTTTTTCTGTTTGTGTGGCATAAATCTATCGATCAAAATATGATCGCATTGCTAGCTCCTTAGCTAGCTTTAATGCTTCCAGTGGTTATTCCAAAAAGGTTTAAGATGGCTTTATTACGACTTTATGCAATCTACCAAGTTTTAAAGCTGATAAGACGTGATATGCCTGCGGCTTAGAAATAGGTTTTTAAACCAAGTTTTTATATGCTCTTTACAGCTCGGTTACAATGAATATTTTGCTTAGCGAAAAGGCAAGCAGATAAGTTTTATTCAATGAATTTCTAGATATCTACAAAGTGTTTTAAAGTTGCTTATATCGTTAAAGCTGCTTGACAATTTAGACTGCATCACCAAACCAATGGTGCAGCATTGATTATACGTCGTTTTCAAAATTTGTTACTGAATTCAGAGTCAACTATAACGCGTACCAGCTCCTTATGTTGAAGAACACGTACACTCCCGAGCAAAAGCTTGGGGTCACCCCCTCAAAAACATGTCATTTTTTAGGCTCATATCTCTGCCAATTTGCGTTCGATTTCTAAGCCCTAGATCTCATTCAAAAGATAGGAGGTCAAAGAAACTTTGCACATGATTTAACCCGTTCGTTACGACTTTTTTTCACCAACCTCGCCGCTGTAGAACGCGTCAGCGAGGAGCACCCAACCGTCCTGAAAGGGTTAAATGAAATTTTTTCAAAAATGTTTGTATGTAAACTTAAGCCAAAGTTGCCAAATTTTCTAAAAAATGAATATACATTTACGACATGTCGCTGATGTTTCACCTAAAGCGTGTTCAAAGTTACTTTGACTTATTATCTTTTGAATAAGACCTAGGGTTTTGAAATCGGACGCAAATTGGCGGAGATGTGGGCCTGAAAAAATGACATGTTTTTGAAGGGGTGACCCCAAACTTTTGATCGGGAGTGTATTTGTGATCAATCAATCTAGTGACCACAAATTTATTCAAATGGTTGAACACGCACACGAGAGCAATCGAAGGAACATTTGCGCATGCTCACCGAACATGAGCGTTAAATATACATCTCTGTCTCAGACCTCTGAAAACGCCCCTGAAACCTGCTCCGAAAATCAATGTTTACATAATCTCCCTCTACTGCCCCCTGAACTTGCCCCTGAAGCTTCTTCAAAAGACCCTTTAAACCCCGTTGAAACGCTTCTGAATGCAAAATAATGGTAATACAAATGGAGAAAAAAAAGATTTCGAATTTGAAAAGTCAATTGATGTGTTTGATTTTGAAACACCGTATAACGGTATAAATTCATTTCAAAACTTATTTACGGAAGATGTTCAGTAGTTGAGATTGTTAATTACCTTCACCTATTAAAAAAATATCTAGCTGATTGTAGTACTTTGCAATAGTGCGCAATGATGATTGACTACGTGAAAGCTATAAATGTGCGAATGGGAAAATGCTCGGAAAGCTTTTGCCGGAAAAATATTTGGTACACTCAAACCTCCATTTAGGTAAATCTATTTAGGTCCCTCCATTTAGGTAACGTTACCTAAATAGAATCTGATTGTGTTCAGAGCATTTGAAGTGTTTTAGATCAGACATAAGGTTGGTTTAAGGGAATTAAGTTGTAAGTAGAGTTAAAGGGAGTTCAGTGCGTGCTCAGGGGGGGGGGGGATGAGGGGGGATGGGATTGGTTTGGCACTGTTTAAGGTTTCCTAAGAACTCTCTTGAGCATAAGTCATCTAATCTACATGCATAACTTGTGTCCTTAAATGATTGAATAAAAGTCATGCTTACACAGCCTCATACAACTTTTTTCTGACAAGAGGCAAGTTCAATTTTTTTTTTTTTCAGAATCTGTAAGAGCTCCCTTGAGTATAGGTCATCGGTAATCAGTCCAAAACGTCTTGAATCTCTTCTGAAATAACCTGAAACGTTTAAGAAACGCTTTAAAGGGCCGCTGAAATCTCCCTGAAGCTTACCTAAGAGCTGTGGTCCAAAATGTATTTTCAGAAACTATAGGCCCCCCTCAAAATACCCCTCCCAAGTAACATTTTTCAGTAAAATATACTATAGAGGTTCTTATAACCATCATTAAACCAAAACAAAAGGTGTTGGGTTTTATAACTGTTTATAAAACCACTTCGAAACTAATTGGTCATTAAAATGTTATTTGGGCTGTAACACCCCTGTGACCCTACGAAAACGCCTTCGTAACGCCTCTGAAACCCGTCAAAATTCCTCTGAAGCATCCTAAAACGCCCTCGAAATCCCCCTAAAACCCCCGTGGACGCCATGTAAAGCAGCTGATACCCTCTGAAACCCCCCAAAAAGCCTACAGGCGTTAGCCTGAGTAACACCTCTGAAATTCGCCAAAAAATAATCTGAAGCTGTCTGAAATGCTTTCGAAATCCCCCCAAAACCCGCTCAGACCCCATGTAACGCACATGAGACCCTCAGAAATCCCCGCCTACGTAACGCCTGAGTGCCTCTGAAACTCGTCAACAATTATCTGAAGCTTTCAGAAATTCATTCGAAATCCCCTTAAAACCCCCGGATGCCATGAAACGCAACTGAGACCCTTCGAAATTCGCCGAAAATACCCCTGAAGCCCCCCAGTGCATCCAACTGCTTCCATTTGAGTAAAAACTCTATTTATGCAGTCCCGACTCGTTACCTAAATGGAGGTATTGGTATAGACACCAAAGCGGTCATCAGTGTGCACAACAGCCCAAAATATTTTTTTTTTCGAATAATGTGTCCCTCTTCGAGAAATTCGCATTCAAATGCTATTCGCCTTACAATATTTTTGCGATTGACTTTAAAGCGATTGATCGATTTGAAGAGTAGGAAAACAGCCGAAGCATTCAATTTATTGCTTAGTGAAATTCTCATGTTATACTTTTGAAAATAATTCGGAAATTGCTTTGCGATTTTCTTCGGAAATATATTTAGAAATATTTTCGGCAATTCTTTTGAAATTTCTTTGTTATTTTCTATGGCATTTTCTGTGGGTATTCTACTCGATATTGGTTCAGCATTTTCTTTGAGAATTCCTTCGGCATGTTTTTTTTTTAATAATTTCTGCAGTAGTTTCATGAGAATTTGATCTGATTCTTTTTCTTTAATTTGTTCTGAAATTTCAACGGTAGTTTCTCTGAAATTCCTTCTGCAATTGTTTTGCAAACTTCTTCGGCAATTTAATTGTGATACACTTCATCATCATTTTACGAGCATTGTTGGCTGAGCGAGAACAAATCCTACCAACTAGACCTGTGCGCCGCCGCGCCACGCCGCCGCCGCCGACACTTTTTGTCATACGCCGACGCCGACCGAGGTATCGGCGGCGCGCCATACGCCGGTGTTTGTCACGCCGCTGATTTTCATTTTTCGCGCCGGTGATCGGTGCACGAACAAAATTAAGTTTATATAAAGTTAAGATAAGAAAAAATTCTCACGATCACTATCACAAAACAATTCTGCAGAAGACTTATTAACTTCTGAAGAAATGTAAATGGAATTTCAGAGTGTGCATTCAAAAACGAATTCTATATATTTTTTTTAATTTTTCATTAGATTTCATTCATTGTTCATCATTTATACCTCTCCAGAAGTTCTTCCAAAGATTATTCCGGAAATATTCAGTGATGCCTCCAGGATTGTTTTTTTTTTTCAGAAGATCTCTCAGGAACATCTCGACAGGAGTACCGTCAGGGAAAACTCCAGGAATTCAATTTAGAATCCTTTCAGGAGGATTCAGGAATGCCTTATAGAGATACACCAGCGAGCCATCCAGAAGATCCTCAGGGTCTGAAAGTTTAGTCAGAGATTCCTTCTAAAGTTCCTTCAGGAATTCCTACAAAAGTTTCTATAGAAACTAGTCCAAGAGTTCCCTCAGAGATTCCTCCAGGACATGCTTCACAAATTCCTCTAGAATTCCAACAAGGAATTTCTCCTGCCGTTTTGTAGGAATCACCCAAGGAGATCCGTCAGGAATCACTCTGGGAGTTTCATCAAGGCTTCCTACCGGAATTCCCTCTAGTATCTCTCCTGAAATTCCTTCAGGAAATCCTCTTGGAATTACTTCGGGATGCCTCATGAAAATTTTTCAGAGATTCTTTCAGGAGTTCTTTCCAGGATTGTTCCAGAAGTTCCTTCGATGATCTCTCCAGGAGTTCGTTAAGGAATACTAATAGCTCCAAGAGGGATGTCTCCAGGTGTTCAATAGTAATTCCTTCAGAAATTTATTTAAACAGGAGTTCGCTTCAGAGATTCTTTTAGGAGGATTCATAAATGCCACCTGGATATCCATCGAGATTTCCGTAAAAAGTTTCTTCAGGAATTCCCACAGGAAGTTTTGAGAAATTAGTCTAGGGGTTCCTTCAGAGATTCTCCAGGAGTTTCAGGGATTCTTGCAGATGTTGATTCCGAGAATCTTCCTGAATTTATTCAGGGATTCCTACAGAAGTTCCTTCATATCGCTCCAGGAGTTCT
The DNA here is from genome assembly GCF_035046485.1 of Aedes albopictus. NCBI lineage: Eukaryota > Metazoa > Arthropoda > Insecta > Diptera > Culicidae > Aedes > Aedes albopictus. The sequence goes on from NC_085138.1 coordinate 11,860,649, forward strand.
TTCAGAGAGTATTATAGGAGGATCCAAGGTTACCTGCAGGAGAATTCAGGGATTTCCCCCAGATTCCTATATAAGAGTTCCTTCCCAAGCAACACACATGTTATACAGGGTGTTAGGTTCCTGAGTGCAAACTTTTTAAAGGATGATAGAGGACCATAAATGGGGAAAAAAATTGTTCTACGCATATGGTCAAATCTCAACCGTTACGTAGTTATTGAACTCCCCATGTTTTTGACTCTTATTGCCTTAACTGGCTATAACTTTAAAATGGTCAAACTTAACGCAGTTTTTTTACCCTTATTCGAAGGATTATTGAATTTTCTATCAAATGGCATCTTTGAACCGATTGGTTTAGTTAAATAACTTAGTTTTCTAGAGCAAAATAGCTAAAAATAGCGTGTTTTAATTTGTTTTTGTCAATTATCTTTGAAAAATGCGTAATAATTTAAAATTCTTTCTTTGGCAAAGTTGTGACCCCTGTACCACTCCACAATTCGTTCTTTGACATAAAACATCTATCTCTTATCGTTTTCTTGCAATTTCGATTTAAGCGTCGCATTTCAGATCATAAATTTGCAATCGTCATGGTAAGCACTTTTTTGCGCACTATGCCGCACATTTAAATCAAAACCGCAAGAAAACGATAAGAGTTAGAAGTTTGGCGCCAAAGAACGATTTGTAGAGTGAAACAGGGGCCAGAACTTTGCCAAAGAAATTTTTTCAATTTATTATGCATTTTTCAAAGATAATTGACAAAAACAAATTAAAACACGCTATTTTTAGCTATTTTGCTCTAGAAAACTTAGTTATTTAACTAAACCAATCGATTCAAAGATGTCCTTTGATAGAACATTCAATAATCTTTCGAATAAGGGTATAAAAATTGCGATAAGTTTGACCATTTTAAAGCTATATCCAGTTAAGGCAATAAGAGTCAAAAACATGGGGAGTCCAATAACTGCGTCACGGTTGAGATTTGACCATATGCGTAGAACATTTTTATTCACCATTTATGGTCCTCTATCACCCTTTAAAAAGTTTGCACTCATGAACCTAACACCCTGTATAAAAGTTACGACAGCGCAAGTTTTGGTTGTATAGAAGTTTATTTTACGTTATTTCAACACAATGTTAAAATAACGTAAAATAAACTTCTATACGACCAAAACTTGCGCTGTCCTAACTCTATTATAACATGTGTGTTGCTTGGGTTCTGTTCGCGAAGATGCGCTTCCAACACCAACCATCGCATCGGAACCGTCATCGATGACCGTCACGAAGCACGCGCACTCACCCGAGCCGACGGGACAGCAGCGACCAGCAGCGAGAGAGTGAGTGCCGTGAGATCCAACCGTGAGAGCAGCAGCGAACGCCGCCGCCGTAGCCATCATCATCATCATCATCGATGCTCGTCGCTCTGCAGCCAATGTGATGATGGTTTGTTCCATACACGTCGCGTGGGTTCTACGCGCGCGTAGAACCTTCCACGTGGTTCTGGAACGTTAGAATATTGGTATATATATGCAACCCGTTCGCGGTTGCAAGTCAGTTGCAATTTTGATGTGAATTAGTGATAAGCGTTCGCGTGGCTTAAAACAACGCGAAGTGAAAGAGTGTAAATAGTAACAGAGAAAGAGAATAAAGTATTAAGTATAGTGTAAAAAAAACCCAGTGTGTAATCCGTCCCAGTCCGAAGTTCCCGTTCTCTTTCCGCTGTGCTATACCCAATACAGTTCAGTGCTTTAGCCTTATAATTCTTGTGTTCATTGCCGAACAGGTCTAAGATTCCTTTAGGATTCCTCGAGAAGTTTCTTTAGAGATTCTCCCAGGAGTTCTTCCAGGGATCGCTGCTGGGGTTCTTTCAGATTGTAGATTAAAATTGAGAATTTTCCAGAAGCTCATTCAGGAATTCCTACAGGAGTTCTTTCAGAGAATCTTGTAGGAGTTCCGTCAATAAATTCCTATCATTACAATCACGCATATCTCCCGGATTTTCATGAGGGATCTTTCATGGAGCTTATACAAGAATTCCTCCAGGATGTCCTTCTGGAATTCCTCCAGGAATTCTTCGAAAGATTCCGCTGAAATCCTTCGAGCATTCCGCCTGGAAACCCTCCGGAAATTCCTACCAGAATTCCTTCGGGAATTCCCCCTAATGTTCCTGCAGGGATTTCTCCTGTATTTTCTTCGGGGGATTCCTCCAGGACTTCACGGATTCCCTAGGACTTTCTTAGAGGATTCCTTCAAGAATTAAATCGCGAAATTCCTTCTGGAATATCTTCTGAGATTCCTCCTGTAATTCCTTCAGAAATTTCACCTGGAATTCTTTCGGGGATTTATCTTGGAATTTACTTGGAGATTCTTCCTACATTTTCTTTCGGAGTTTCCTCCTAGACTTCCTTTAAGAATTCCTCCTGAAATTCGTTGACTATTTCTCTTCGAATTCCTTCGGAGATTCCTCCTGGATTTCCTTCAGAAATTCCTCTTAGAATTCCTCCAGGAGTCACCCTGAAATTCCTTCAATGATCTCTCCTAGAAGTTCTTCGGGAATTCATCCTGAAATTCGTTCGGGGATTCCTCCTAGAGTTCTTTTGGGGAGCCCACCTGGAATTCCTTCGGAGATTTCTCCTGGACTTACTATGGAGATTCCTTGTGAAAACCCTTTTGATTATTCCGCTTGGAAATAATTAGGAGATTCCTCCCAGAATTCCTTCAGGGGTTCCCTCTGGATTTCTACTGTAATTCCTTCGTAATTACATTCCTTGAATTCCTTCGGGGATTCCTCCTGATATTCCGTCGGGAACTCCTCCTGAAATTTATACGGGAATTTCCACTGTAATTTCTTCGGAGATTTCCCCTGGATTTCCTGCTAGTTTTCTCTAGGAATTCTTTTGGTAATTCCTCTTCGAATATCTTCGGAGATTCCTCCTGGTATTACTCATGGAATTCCTCCAGGAATTTCTCATAGAATTCTTTCAGGGGTTCCTCCTAGAATTCCTTCGAGATTTGCTTCTGGAATTCCTTCAGTGATTCCTTTTAGAACTCCTTCGAGAATTTCTTCTGGAAGTCTTTCGGGCATTGCTCTTGGCATTCCTTCTGTGAATTTTTTAAGGATTTCTTCTCGAATTTTCTTGCAATTCTTCTTGCAAATTCTCTCTGGAATTCCTTCGGGACTCTTCCTGGACTTCCTTCTTCAATTATTCCTAATATTCTGTCGGTAATTCCTCTTGATATTCCGTCGTGGATTCCTGCTGGAATTCCTTCGAGATTTCCATATCGAATTTCTTCGGTAATATCTCTAAAAATTCCTTCGAAATTTCCTCTAGGAATTTAGGGATTATTCCTAGAGTACCTTTGGGGATTCCTTCTTAAATTTCTTTGGAGATTTCTCCTATTTCCTATGAGGATTCGACTTGAAATTCCATCGGGATATCCTCTTGAAAAACCTTTGAGGATTCTGCTTGGAATTCCATGGGTGGTTCCCCTTGGAATTCCTGCTGGGGTTTTTCCTGTAATTTCTTCGAGATTACTCCTAGACTTCCTTCAAAGATTCCTCCTGGAATTTCTGTGACGATTCTTCCTGAAAATTTTTCGGAGATTCTTCCTAGAATTCTTTTGGTGATACTTTCTGGACTTCCTTCGAAGATTCCTCCATAAATTTCTTCGAGGATCCCTCCTGATATTTCGTCGAGGATCCCTCCTGTAATTCCTTCGGGAATTTCTCTTGGAATACCTTTGGTGATTCTTCTTCAAATTTCTTCCGAGATTCCTCCTGGAATTCCTTCTGGGATTTCTCCTGCTATTCCATCGGTGATTCCTTCTGGAATTCGCTCTTGGAATTCCTTTGGTACTTCCCTTGCGAAGGAAGAACCCACATTTTGTGAGTATGTCGGGAGTGGGATTCGATCCCAGGTCCTCGGCGTGATAGTCAAGTGTTCTAACCACCACACCAGATCCGCTCCCAGGACACCACCATATTCCTGCAGAAGTTCCTTCAGGGTTTCATACGTATTTTCTGCAGAGATTGGTCCAGAATTTTTTTCATGGATTCCTCCAAAACTTTCTTGGAGGCACCTTCTAGAATTCCTTCTGAGACTCCTCCCTGAAATCATACGGAGATTCCTTAGTGTAAATAGTGCGACCGTATTATCAAATTTAATAACTTCTTTAGAACCTTCAGCAGAAAGCAGAATAAAAACTTTAGTAAAATCGATATATTATTGTCCTTGATTTGCAATGGAGTAATGCAACATGCAATAAGAATACGGGTAATGTTACAATAGGTCAACCACTAGTCGCAGTTGCGGATCCGAACAGAAATAATAAAAAAAGTATTCATTCAAACATAATAGTTTATATATGTCATCAAAAAAGCTCAGACTACAAATTCTAGAGCGTAATGAAAACTAGTCTTTGCTTTGCCAATGTTGATATTATGGTCAAATTTTGGCCACGCCGATTCACGCCGCCGCCGCCGCCGAAAGCTGTCACCGAAGTGACGCCGCCGCCGCCGCACAATGGTCGGAAAAATATAAAGTTCGGCCAAAACTCTTTTTATGTGTTTTATCGAAGTTATAGGTTGTCTAGATATGTTATATAGTATTTTTAGCGTTTAAAAAGGGGTATTCAAAAATTACGTAACTTCAATAATTTCAAAAACGGTAAAAATCAGTAAACCCCACATTTTTTGCGTTTTTTGTCAAAAAATCAATTTGAATTTAATTAACTGATGATCTTTCGATCAAATCCAATCAAGTTTATTCAAAACGTTTGAAAAATGTGGGAAGATAAATTTTATTCCAGTCAAAAATGGAAAAATAACGTCAAATATATGAAAAAAACATGACTTTTTTAAATAGCTCTAATTTGAAAAACTGCAAATTTCTGCAAAATATTTAAACGTTTTTATGCAGCCCTAAGCATGATGTTTAAGATGTACTATTCGAAATTGCGGCGACACGTGACGACACGAACCGTTTTTTAACCTTAAAATTACCAAAATTCCTGAGGTACAATATATGAAAATTTTAAAAGTTTTGTGACATATTAATTTCGCACCATATGTGCATTCAAACAGTCCAATAACAAGCTTTCATATGCTGGATAACATAAAACATATATTCCATTCTCATAATATTATTATTTTACTTTATTCGAATAATTAATTTATCAATTTTATGACTTAGGCCACTTTGGCAGTGAAAATGTCATTGAAATACAAACACTGGCATACTTTTAATTAAAAATCATAAAACTACAATACATTATCTTTGTTATAAGGTGAAATAAATTTTAAAAATATCAATTTCTTTTTTTGAGAGTTTTGGTCGCCCCTTTGTATGGAGCCCGACCAATGTGCGCCGGCCAAAAATGGTCCTCACGCTGCCGCCGAGCAAAATATAGTCGGCGCACAGACCAACAAGCTAATGAGCAAACTAAACATTTTTATAATTTTATACAATTCTTCCAATTGTGAAGATATTCCAAAAAATATGAAAGTATTAAGTTTGTTCATTGTCTTTTTTTTTTTCAATCAGCCAAATTCTAAAATTTCATTGGCACCATTTTCGGCAATTCCTTTGAGAATTCCTTGGTTCATGAATTTGAACATTTTTCTGACAATTGTTTTAGGAATTCATTTCACTATTTCTTCAGCAATTATTTCGGGTATTTCCTAAAGAATTTCTAGACCGTTCCCCTGTGTAGTGTATATAGCATAAGTCAAGGAAACTGTGTTTGAAACTTAACGAAAACCTTATTCGGTTCGAAGTTGTAAAATTATTTCAGTGCATTTGCCAATAATGATAGTCGACATAGCGAATCGGTGGAATGACAGATGTGCCGACAAAAGGGAAGCCGACGAAGCAAGCCAAGCTTCAGGCATGCTCGGTTTTGTTTGACTCGCCCTTCTTTAGACAGATTTGGGAACGAACGGACGTGTTCGTGCGGCGCTCCGGCGCTGTGGCCGGCGGCAGGTTTTGCAGCCTTGGATTCACGACACCCTGGAAATTCTGAAATTCTCGATTGGGCTTGCTTAAAAGATGTACAAAGGAATTTCGATTTCCAAAAAAAAAATAGTCGAAGATATTTGAAAATGGAATTGCCGAATCAATTTGCAAAGGAATCCTGGAAGGGATACTCGAAGGAAAACTCCAAAAAATCCCGAAAAACTTCCACAGAAATTTCCGATAGAATTGCCGGAGCTTTTCCAGCTGGCCAATTTAACTCCAACCCCGAAATAAAATGCTCAAATAGGGAACGAGTGCCATCTGTAATCTCACGCTCCCATGTTCATCCTATTCGAAAACAAGCGATCACGGCACCGATTGATTCCGTTCTTTTTGGTTTCATGCGTGCTCACTTCTAGCAAAAAAAAATACAAAAATAATAAACATAGCAAACAGCGCTCCAAGCCTTTGTTTTAAGTAGGATGAAAATGGGAGCCACATACTTAATAAGGGAACAAATACCCAATATTCCAAAATTTCGCACGAAGAAAACAAGGAAGTTTTCAAAGGGATTCGCAAAAAATGTGCCGACGAAGTTTCGGAAGAAATTCCAATAAGAATTGCTTGAAGACTGGAAGTTTCCTTAGGAATTTTGTACCAAACAGTGGATGCTCGAGGCATCTGAGCTTAAAGAAGATTGCTGAGTTAA
>NC_085138.1:11867328-11904828 GCF_035046485.1 Aedes albopictus
GTGACAAATTACTTTATCTTGGGGCTTGGCGAACCTGATCCTTGTGTCAAATGGAAGTCTGACTGATACCTTTGTCTTAGGAGTTTGAGAATTGTTACTCAGCCAGACATAAAGTGGGGGTAGATTATAAGAAGAGACTGAAACAAAAAAAAGCTGGTCATGTTCGATTTTTTTGGTAAATAAATAAAACAATCAAAAAATCATCACTATAGATTGAACTATCATTATCGGTTATGTGGCGCAAAACTTACTCAGCGGAACGTTTATGTTTATTCTTCTTCTTCTTCTTCTTCTTCTTCTTCTTCTTCTTCTTCTTCTTCTTCTTCTTCTTCTTCTTCTTCTTCTTCTTCTTCTTCTTCTTCTTCTTCTTCTTTATGGCACTACGTCCCTACTAAGACTTGGCCAGCACTTAGTGTTCTTTGAGCACTTCCACAGTTATTAATTGAAGGGCTTCCTTTGCCTGCCATTGCATGAATTTGTATATTGTGAGGCAAGTACAGGGATACACTATGCCCAGGGAGTCGAGAAAATTTTCCTGACCGGAACGGGAATCGAACCCGCCGTCTCCGGATTGGCGATCCATAGCCTTAACCAATAGGCTAACTGGAGACCCGTCTATGTTTTTTTGCTCATGTTGTGTATGACTAAGGATTTTTTTCGATTTTTGACCGCTTAAGGTGAAACATCAAAAAATCCGACAAACCCAACGAACGATGCATCGAACCAGGTTGCATTTGTTAATCCTGCATTTGCTCACTTGCAAAAAAAAGACAGATAATCCAAATTAGGAGTATTTGTTGCCGAATTCTCAAGATTTGTGCTTTTGAAAACATGAGCAAGGATTCAAGACGCTGTCCATAAATTTCGTACTCATTTTTAGCCATCTCAGAGCCCCCACCCCTACCCCTTTTTATACATTTGTCCATAAAACATTTTAGAAATTTGTATGGAGAGTAGACTAACTTAGACGAAACAAAAAGGCTAGACGTTGCACCGCGATGTTACAAACTGCCTGTAACAGTCCCTTCCTCAAAATTTCCAAATTCGCACATAGTTTTTCCTCATTTACTAACCAAATCCAAGCCTCAAGAGTGGCCCTTAAACAATGAAACGCTAGTGTACACGCTATTACTAACTTTTCTTTAGCTCATGTGCTCGGAATTTGTCTGTAGAAAACGAAAGAATCGGCCGCAAGTTTAAATCTGGGTCACATATCTCCCAAGTGCCCGTTCAAGACCGCCAAGTAACGCTCACTCACCATATCATAGCACAACAGCAAAAAAAAACAGATTAATCCATCTAGTGGTGATAGTGCCTTTCTCGTCGTCGAATATGTTCTCATGATCTTTCCTTCGACGTTAGCCAAAATGTTCCTTAATCCTGAGAACACTTTATATAGAAAAGCACAATTTTCATCATCGAATAGGGAAACTTATTGATGGTACATATTCCGATGTTATGTTCAACAGCAAAACTGAGCTAAAAAATACCAGACCTCTCAGTTGACTGCTTGACCACCTTAACCCTAGTCGTGCATTGGAGTGATTATGACCCCATTCCATGCACTGCTGCAGCGGGGTGAGCATCAGCTAATGCATGAAGAAGGTTAACTTTATTCACAAATACAGATCACCTTGTGGTCTTCGATAAAGTTTTTTTCAGTACGCTTAAGGCTATATTTTAATATCATTGGTAACACAATTCATGTAAAATTTGACCTCCTTACGAGAAAAATGCAGAAAATGAAAATTTTCCATTCAAATTTCAATCGCAATGAGAAGAGCGAGGGCTCAACCAGCCGCACTCAAATTGTGAGCAGTAATTTTAGAAGCAAAAGGAAATTGAATATTAAAAAACTTTATTCGGTGTTGATGCGATCAAATTATAATTTTTCCATAGAACGTTTATCCATGCTACTACATATTTACATCGCCGGACTTGGTGTGATTTGATGAGATCGCTATGATCACAATATTGCTCTCTTGCATATATGAAGACTTTGACCATTTCTTCCCCTATAATCTTTCCCAACGTTTACAGGCTATCGAAAAAGCCACGATTTGATTTATCGCTTTGACATTTATTTTGTTCACTTTTATAATTCTGCTATTTAATGTGCAGATTGCATGGGTTTTGTTCAGTTTAACGTTTGACCACTTCCGACGGGACACCTGGAACCGATTCCGGTTGTCTCAAATATGGTCTGAGACTATGTTCTTGTCAACTGTTCATCGGGTTACCAAAAAAGCCGAAAATCAATGTGCTGTGAGGCTGTTTTCTTGCTAAACGTTCGGCATATTTTTGAAAAAAGCCGCGATTGTATGTGTCGCTTGCATAATTCTGGTTCAGTTCTATTTAAGCACTTCCGATGGAACACCCGCAACCGATTCCGAAATACTATTACTAGTTCTAGATGTGGCCTGAGACTATTTGTTTGTTGACTGTTCTTCAGATTATCAAAAACGCCGCAATGGTTTGATTCCCATCTATGTTTTACCACTTCCGCCGGGTTACTCATCTCGTCACCAGTTCTAGAACGAGAACGACTAAAATATTAACGCGCACTGAAACGGCAAAAACTAGCAATAGGCAATATCTTACAAAAATATTGATGAAATCTATCTAAGTCTTTTATAATAAAGAGATGTTCCTTCTTTTTATCATCTGCACGAAAAACTATTAAAAAATCTCTATAGAATTTCGAGTAATTCAATAAAAACCTGAATTTTTATTGCTTCGTCAATACAAAGTGTTTGTGCGAATTTGATCAAGTTTATTGCTAATTTCTAATTTTTAATTGTGCGATAATATACAGGGGATGGCCAAAATGTTTGGGATAGGCAACTTTTTTTCTCCCACAAAAAAATTCAACATGCTGTAACTTTTCATAGAGTGCATCAAAAAATCTCAAATTTTGACTGTTTGTCAACCTATTATATGTGCATCATTGGTACAAATTTGGGCTCGATTGATTAATTTTTCGCGAAGTTAGAACCGTTCGCGTAAAACACTATTTTTTAGACAACTCATTTTTGAGCTGACATAACTCGGAAACCAGTGAACCAAATTGAATGAATTTTTTAACGTTTATCAACAATATATTGATACTCAATACAACGTTATAAAATGTAATATTTTCTCACGCCTAATTAAGTTATATCGGGTTGAAATTTTTACCCATATAGAGGAAAATAAGTAAAATTAACAATACCACACAAAAATTATTAAATGTGTTTTTCCTTCAATCTAAATAGGCTCTAATATATCTGATTAGAGATAATTTGAGAACAGAAGTGGAAAATCTTTGGATATCAACACTAAAATTTATTCACATTAATGTAAAAAAATTACATTTTTTCGAGAAAAGTCCAAAAAGTGTCAATCCATGATAACTTTTTTCAACGTTTAAAAAGTATCTATGTTTTAATAGTTTTTGAAGCATTTACATATTGTTAGTGTACGTTCAAATTTTCATTCAATTCGGTTTACTGGTTTCCGAGATATGACAGCTCAAAAATGCGATGTCTAAAAAAAGGTGTTTTACCCGAACGGTTCTAACTTTGCGAAATATTAATCAATCAAGCCCAAATTTGTACCAATGATGCACATATGATAGGTTGACAAACAGTCAAAATTTTAGATTTTTTGATGCGCTCTATGAAAAGTTATAGCATGCTGAACGTTTTTGTGAGAGAAAAAAAAGTTGCCTATCCCAAACATTTTGGCCATCCCCTGTAGCTGCCGTTCTAGAACACTACCGGTTCTCTCAAATATGGTCTAAGATTTTTTTGCTGGCTGACCGTTTATAATATTACGGAATAAGTCATTGATATGTCGCATGTTTTGGTTCTCTTTTACATTTGACCATTTCTGGCGGGACACCCGGAATTGGTTCCGTACCACACTGATATGGCTTGCGTTTACTTTCTTGGAACTGTTCATCATGTTTCCTAAAAAGTCATGATTTGAGGAATGGCATGCATGGGTTTGGTTTCACTTCCGGCCCGGAACCGGTACCGGTAGTCTCCTAAATAGTCAGAGCCTATTTGCTTGCTAACGTTTATCAGGTTATCAAAAAAGCCGCGCTTTGCTGTGTCATATGCATGGGTTTGGTTCAATTTTATGTTTAGCCGCTTTTGGAGGGAAAATAGATTAGGAACTAGTTTCGGCACTACTGGCAATCCGTTATGTGGTCTTAGCCTACTTCCTTGATAATCGGTCATCAAGTTTTCGGGAAAACCATGATTTGATGTGCCGCATGCATAAGTTTTGTTCACTTTTATATTCGGCCACTTCCGGCGGGACACCCGGAACCGGTTCCGAAGCACTACCGGTTCAGACATGTTCTGAGTTTTTTTTATGCCAAACTTTCATTATCAAAAAATCCGCACTTCGATATGTCGCATGCATGGATTTGGTTCTCTTTTATATTTCGCCACTTCCGGCGGGACACCCGGAACCAGTTTTGGAACACTACCGATTCAGATATGGTCTGAAATTGTTTTCTTGCTAACTGTATATAAGGTTATCGAAATTACCGCATCAAAATGTGTCGCATGCATAGGTTTGGATCACTTTTATATTCAGCCACTTCCAGCGGGACATCCGGTACCACCGGTTCCGGAACATCACCGGTTTAGATATGGTCTGAGACTATTTTCTTGCCACCTTTCGTTAGGGTATCAAAAAACCGCGCTTTGATATGTCGCATGCATGGATTTGGTTCACTTTTATATTTGGCCACTTCCGGCGGGACACCCGGAACCGGTTCCGGAACACTTCCGGTTCATATATGTTCTGAGACTGTTTTTTTGCTAACTATTCATCAGATAATCGAAAATGCCGCAGTTTGATGTGTCGCATGTATGTGTTTGTTACATTTTTATGTATGGCCCCTTCCAAGGGTACACCTAAATGGCCAGATTCCGCGTCGAATGAACCGTCGGTCATCAAAATCGGTTGAGGTTTAATGCCAAAAAATGATGTGAGTTTTTTAGTACACATACACACATACACACACAGACATCACCTCAATTTGTCGAACTGAGTAGATTGGTATATGTAACTCGACCCTCCGGGTCTTCTATCAAAAAGTCATTTTTGTACTGAACATATAGCCTTTCCAGTACACTTAGTGTACGAGAAAGGCATAACCCACTGAACCAAGCTGGGACTCAGGAACGAACACCGTATCGTCCTCCGGTGTGCTAACCCAAAAGCGCACCAGTGCATGAAAGCGAATTTAAGTCAACATTCGAGTAGCCACACGAAGTATAGGTTATTTCAAGTTTCAACATAGAAAAAAAATCAACCCACTCTTCTTGTGCAGGTCATCCTTGCTGGACGATGCCGCGGCACCTAAAGTGCATTAGAGAGGAAGGGTTTAAGTTTTTGACTCATTGGATCTTTTTTTTCTCTCCCTCGCTTCAGACAATAGATGAGCCAGAAGTGAACGCTAACCAAACGAAAGCGAAAACCATAGGAATCCCTGTACGATATCATGTACAAAAAGTTTGACTTTTTGCTGCATGTGGGCGCAAGCACGCTTGGAATTCATTCGGCTTCATGGTTTTTGGGGTCGGGTGGTGAAGTGGGAAGTGGGTAGCACTGGATAAATTTAATTTAATTAATAATGAATGTAATCTTTCGGAGAAGAGTTGAAACAGTGGGGGATAATTGGAGTTTTTTTCCACCGACAAAAACGTGAATTTTACAAGGGAGTTAAGAGTTGGAACCAGTTTTGCCTTTCTCGTACAAGTGTTCTAACCATCACACCAGGTCCGCTCCACAATGTATGTTCTTCCTGATAGCAGTGCGCGATGAAAACAAGTTTGTTTACAGAACGCACCTAGGCTTTTTCAAACGTCAGGCTAGAAGTACTATGAGGAATTACGTCCAGGATTCTTGAAGAAATTTTGAAAGCAAAGGGATTTGTAGAAGAATTCATTATGACATGGCTGGATTACTCCTCAGAGGAATCAATGGTGGAGACCCAAAAGAATTATTCACTAATTCTTTGATGTAAATCAAAAATCAATCTTAAAAAAAAAATCATATAGATTTCCTTGGAGGCATTTCTGCAGGAGGCCTTGGAGATTTTTTTGTGGAACCCCTTGGGGAAATTTATGCAGGAATCCTTTGGGCATAAATGTGTTCATCTTTGTAGGATTATCTAAAGAAAAACTTTGAAAAATCCAATCCCTGAACAAATGTTTGTAACGTAGCTTGAAAAAAATCTTGGAAAAAATATTACAGCCTTACTGGATTCTTGAACGAGTTATGAAAGAAGACATGAAAAAATCGCCTAAGAAATCTTTGAACGATTTCCTATAGCGATTACTGGAGGAATTTCTGAAGAAATCCCTACAGGTATAACTAAAACAATGCTTGAAGAACTTTCTAAAAAATCCTTAAAAGGACTATTGGAAATATCGTTTGAAGAAATTTCTAAAAATATTACTAAAGGAAATCCTAAATGATTCCTCTGGAAAATTGCTGTATGGATTATGTGGGGTTGTTCCAGTAGAATCGTTTTTGGAAATCTTTAAGAAACTTTTTATGGAATTCTTAGAAATAAATTCCTTCAGAAATGCTTGGAGGAGTTCCAGAAGAAATCGCTGGAGCAACTTTTGAAGGAAATCTTGGAGGAAAAAATTTCCACGAAGTAATTCCTAGATTAATCACAAAAGATAACTCACTCAAAGTGCAAATTTTCGGTAATACCAATCCGTGTGGTCGATTATGAATTTCAAATAACTCAACGTACATATGTACAGATGGGTAAATTATTGGTTAAATTGGGAAAAAATCCACAGCTCAGGTGAGATTTGAACACACGACCCTTATTCGCTAGACAAGTGCTTTACCAACTAAGCTACCGAGCCAATTAATGACCCGGCAACTTAGTTGTCATAAGGTTCAATTCTAATCTCATCGATCTATATCATCTTCCCCTAAACCGCAAATATAACTATCTCTGTTGTATATGTACAAAAGATACCCAAAAGAGAATTCCTGGAATTCCTCACTTGGACAAAATGCTTGATGGAATCGTTAAAAAAAATCTTGCAGGAATTGTGAAGGGAATCCGAACAAATTCTTGGTATTATCGCTAAAGAAAACTTTGAAGGAATCAATAGAAAAAAAATCCTGATGGAAACCTTGGAAGAATGCCTGAAGGATTCATTGAACAAATTTCAAAAGAATTTCTTCGAGGAAATTCCGTGACAATTCTTGAAAAAAATCTGACTTTTTTTTTATTTGAGTTTCTGAAGTACTCAATGAAGGAATTCCTGAATCCTTGAGAGGCTTATTGGAGAAATTTCTAAACAATTTACAGCAAAAACACTCAAAAGATCCTCTGAAGGAATTCCTATAGAATTTATTGGAGGAATTTGCGTAAGAATCTTCGAAAAAAAATCTTACATGAGTTATTATAGAAATTCATGAAGAAATCGTTGCATAAAAGAATTCCCCAAGAATTTTTAAAATTCCTGGGGAAATCATGTATGAAATTTTGAATGGAATACTTGGAGAATTGCTTGATGAAATTATTGTTAGAAATTGGATGAACTACTAAAGAAATCTATGGTATAATTCCTTAAGAAGGCTTGGGAGGAATTTCCAAAGGAATGTTTGAATGAATTCCTTTGGAATTTTGAATGAGTCCTTGATAGAATGCCTAAAGCAATCCTTGGAAAAATCTCAAAAGTAAACCTCGGTGGAAGCCTTGGAGAAATTATTAAAGAAATTAAACAAGGAATGTTTTATTCGATTTATGAAACTTTCGCAGAAGTTTCTAACAAGATCCATGAAGAAATTCGGAAGCTTTGGATAATTCGCAAGATAGTTTTTAGAAGAATTACTTATGAAGTCCTTGGAAAAATTCCCGTAGGAATTCTTGAAGTGATTCCTGAAGAATTTCCTATAGATATCCTCTAATAAATCTGAGCCTTGCATTAAATACTTAAAGGATGCTTTAGGCATTTTTTTAAGAATTCCTGAAAAAATGGCAAAACAGTCTTTGGATGAATTTCTGAAGGAATCCTTGATGAAACTTCTGAAGAAATTATTCGATTTTTCAAGATACGGTATCTGTTCCTTTACTGAGCATATACGCTCCCATTTTCATCCCAAAGGAACAAATCCATTTTTAAGTTGTTTCTTATTTTTTAAATTTTGTTAGAGGTGACAACGAATGACAACAAAAATGCGGAATCAATTGGCGCCATAATCGCATTGATTTCGAATAGGTTGCATTTGGGATCATAGGATTACTAAGGACACGATGGCCCTACCAGGAAACCACAGATAAATTGTTCAAACGATATTTTTGAGGAATTCTTTAAGGAATCATTAATAAATCCTAAAGAAATTCATGATTGAGATGCTTAATGGAAACTTAGTATGATTTTTCAAAAAGTGTCTCGAAAAAAATTAAAGGAGTCCCATCAAAAATTACAATTGTTTTTTTTTTTCTAAAAGGCCCTAGAGGAATGCTCGACAAAAATTCCTGAAGGAATCTTTGGGGAAACTCTTAGAGTAGATGGATTATAAATAATGTTTTTAGAGGAATTCCAGAAGGATTTTTCGAAAGATCTCCTATAGATTTTCTTAGAGGAGATTCTGTAGGAATCTTTGGAGGATTTCTTGAATTATCATGCAATGGATTCTTTAGAAAATTCCTGGAGGAATTTTAAGATGATTCTCTTAGTAGAACCTTAGTAAAACTCCATGAAGAATCCTTGCAGAAATGTTGCAGTAACCCTTGGTAAAATGTCTTAATAAATCTTTGAAAAAACGTCTAGATCAGTGATGAATGTTTGAGGAAAGCTAAGATAAATCCTTGGAGAAATCTCTGATAAAGTTATGTGAGGGATAATTTAGAAATCCTTGGAGAATCTTTGGAGAAATACATGACTTCAATGAAAAAATCATGAAAAGAATATTTGTAGGATCTCCAGAAAAAACCATGGAGAAATGTTTTAAGAAACTCTAAAAGGACTACAAACTCTTTCTGGTGGAATTCCGATGTAATTTCTTGGAAGAGTAGTAGTATTTTTTTGTAATAATTCTTTCTTCAATTCCTTGAGAATACAAAAAACGAGATTCTGAGTTCCAAGCTACGTCACTGGATTACACTCATAATAGTCGAATAATTGTCAGGTTGCCTTACGAGTTGTAAGATTTTAAAAACTTCTAAAAGTCTAAATCCAAGCTGTTAGTGGTACCACAATTTTTAAATCATCTCCAATTAGCCCAGGTAGCATCATCCTCAAGCCCTTACATCAATTAAGCACTACCTTCCAGCAACTCCTAAGAAAAGAGTTCCAAGTCAGTCAGCCAGCCATCCCTCCGTCGACTCATCATCAACTATTCAAAAGTCTCCACTTTTCTTAAACACCGTCAGTGTGCCACCACAGGGCCTTCAGGGAACAGCTTCCTGCTTGCTGCCATAATCCTGCTTCTGCTTGGTGCTCGTGCTCGATGTGGCGGCGGCGGTGGTGGTGCTGGCAAGGCTCCATCAAAAACGAGTTAATCTATTTGCATAATTGAAATCATTAGCAAACATAAACATCGTCTGTGTTGTGGTGGTGTGGCTGAGACGGACAACAAGCAAGACAGCAAGCACTTGCACAATGAGTCACGAATGTCAAGTACTTACGTAGGTAACTCCCTTCGGAGCAACAGAGCCATGGTAGCGCTGCGCTAGCAACATGAAGCTTGAAACATGGAAAATCGCAACACGTGGAGAGGGGACGTGGAAGGGGAATCTCGTTTCCTGCGGTGGTCAGAGTTACACATTGTTGGGCTGGGTTTACGTGTCTTCTGCAGACTAAGGGAGCAAATTTCCTTGTACCTTAACCCAAAGTACAAGAAGGACAGGTCAGAAGGGTAGCGTAAAAGGCTCAAGTCTACATTTCATAAATTGGCTCGCCACTGCTGCACAACCTTCGTGAGTTGCAAGGAAGATCTTGGGCATACACTTCCGCCCCTTCCGCAACCTGGGATAAGTAACTTTGGCACAACAACTCAATGAAATCCCTACCGGGAGGCCCTCTTTGGCTGCAGTCGATTGTTGGAAGGCTTGTACTGAAGGTTGTAATGAATTAATTTCCATTATGATTTGCCATGCCGTTCTTCAAGTGCGACAAGGATAATCCACCGGGAAAGGATACACGGGCTATAAAACGTCAAGAAGCGACCGGTCGGTCATCATCCGGCTCGGTGGCACAGGTAGTCATGGAGTGAGTTCGTT
This sequence comes from Aedes albopictus, assembly GCF_035046485.1. NCBI lineage: Eukaryota > Metazoa > Arthropoda > Insecta > Diptera > Culicidae > Aedes > Aedes albopictus. The sequence goes on from NC_085138.1 coordinate 11,877,587, forward strand.
GTCTGATGTTGGTGGGTACCATTCACCGGTCATTGTTGTTTCTTTCCGTTTCTCCTTTCGATTTGTCGGTCTTTGGACACAGAGTGGGAGATTGTGAAGTCGACCAAAACACTATCGTTGCCAGATCGACACCATTCGGCTGCACTGCAAAGTCATGTGTACGTAATGATGTGGCGTTCGGTTGAAGTAGACTGCAAAGATATGGGAAAATTTATTCCGTAATTTCGTGTTTATGAACAATTTGCATGTTCAGTTTGAATTGTAGATTTTTTGCGCGTGTCAGTTGGACAACCGTCTGTGTGGCCTTACAGTAGTACAGGTTTTGAGTTCTTTAAATCGCATGATGATGTTTACATGTGGCTGTAGCCCGATAAGAAGTTAACAACACTTGGAAGCAGAAGACAAACGATCTCATCTGAAGTGTTAATAGTTATTTATGCAGCATTTTCACGGAAAGTGACAATATTCATCTGTAAATGTATTTTTTGTAATCTTTCATTCATTTTAAATGTACCGTAAGCATTTTTTTATTTCTTTTTTTTTTTACAAAAACCCTAATTATTCCACCTAACGGTGATGGCACCTTTCTCGTGCCTTCAAAAACACATTTCAACACAACTCATGTGACTGAAATCCATTTCATGGCATCAGATATCATATCGTTTATCTGGCTTTTGATTTTTGAGCCTTAAATTCTTGAAAAACAGCCACATTCTTGAATTTTGAGCCACTATTTTGGATTAACTTGGCAAATTCTGGTCGCCATTTTTGGACTCCGGACTTCTTCCCCTACCATCTTGGTCGCTACTTTTGAACTACGGTTGTCTTCCCCATACCAAATATACCTATATTGTACGCTTTTAGAGCTTAAACCTCCGTTAAACAGCTACCATATTGTAGTTTATGCCGCCATCTTGAATTTTTGGACGCCATCTTGAATATTTCGGTCGTCATCTTGGATATTTTAATCGTCATTTTTGGCTCCAGACTTCTTCCCAATACCAGATATACCCATATAGCATGTTTTAAGAGCCTAAAACTCCATTAAACAGTTGCTATCTTGAATATTGAACCGCCATCTTGGATATTCTGGTGGCCATTTTTGGACTCTGCACATCTTCACCATACCAAATACCATACCATATTGATTGGTTTTATATCCTAATACTCCATTAACCCTCCTTTGGCATTGGGGTCAGTTTTGACCCAAACCGTACACTACGTCAGCGAGTTGTTCCCAACGTGATACAAAAGGAAGGTTAAACAGTAACCATCTTGAATGTTGAACCACCATCTTCGATGGTGGCGGCTTGGAGATGGCGGTTCAAACCATCTTGGTTTAGTCGCCATTTTTGTAGTCCAGACTTCTTCCCCATACCAAATATACCCATATTGCATGGTTTCAGGTCCTAAAACTCCATTAAACAGTCGCATTCATGAATTTGGAGCCGCCATCTTGGATTCTATACCGCCATCTTGGATATTCTAGTTGTCATTTTTGGACTCCGGACATCTTCATCATACCAAATATACCCAAATTGCATGCTTTTAGAGCCTAAAACTCTATTGAACAGCCGTCATCTTGAATTTGGAGTCGCCATCTAGAATATTAGGCTGCCATCTTGAATTTTGGGCCGTCATCGTGAAATTTCTGGTCTCCAGTGTTCATTTTCGCTTAAAATTCGTCAACTATGCTAAAGGTTACAAAAATCGCCGCAGTTTGATGTGTCGCAAGATGGGGCTTGGTTCAGTTTTATGTATGGGCAGTTCCACCGGTGCTGGTCCTGATCACTGAATCGGCTATAACTCCGGAATGCCTCGACCGATCCAAACCATTTTTAATAGCAAACAATGCGGTAAAAATCCGGTTCGATTCGAGCTATAATCCAAAAATTAGGCCAATGGGAAGTGCTTAAAAAATGAGTGAACTTTTTTTGCGCACAAACATACATACATACATACACACATACATACGCACATACAGACATCATCTCAATTCGTCGAACTGAGTTGATTGGTATATGTGACTGAACCCTCCGAGCCTTCTATAGAAAATTTGTTTTTTGAGTGAACATTCAGCCTTTCAGTACACTTTGGTGTACGAGAAAGGCAAAAAGGACAATTCGTATCATCAGTTTTCCATTTTAGTCTACCGTTATCAAGCTTGCTACAGGTATACCTCGATTTTTTGTATATTTTTAATTGTAATTTTTATTATAGGTATTATGTTAAGCCAAAGAAAAGAAACAAGTCCTTTGATACTATTAAAACGCTCATTACGTTTATCTTGTTTGTAGTCATATATGCACAGTTTGCGTGAACGAAATGATTCAAATTGGCCAAAGACCTCGATGGTTTCAACATTTTTTTCCCAGTCATGACAACAGTTATTCTGCATGGTAAACTTCTTCAGTGCAACTTACAAGTATATGAATATGAACATCAAAGTTTAATTCTAAACAGACTCTCTATATTCCATATCCCGAACAAGAACTAAGGCAAACTGTCTGGTACCACTTTGAGTGGCATCAGATGTTAGCCGTCCTCGTCGTCGTCATCGTCCTCGTCGTCAACCAATATCGACGTTCCGGCACTAATTGATATGAGTCATTTCGAGCCGGCCGGCCTGAACCGTCTCGCCCGGAGTGTGGTCCTATCGTCGTCGGTCGTATTCAAGACATCCTGATGGTAAACTCAGTCGGGCAGCCAGCAGCTTCTTCCGTTATTTCTTGGAGTCAGTCAGTTGAGATGAAACCACCTGGCATGGGGGATTGTTTCATTGACGTGTCATCGTCGTCCTCAAAGATGACGTTGTTGGCAGTGTTGGAATTTTCTGCTGAAGTTGTGAATTATTCATTCCAAGCCAACTATGCGTATAGTCTTGCAGAAGAATTCCAACGGACAAATGAGCAATGAGTATGTGTGCAATGCTGCTCTTACGGTGGAATATTGGCTTTGCTTATGGCAGTGATCACCAAACTGCGGCCCGCGGGCCGCATGCGGCCCTCGACTAGGTTTTGTGCGGCCCGCGAACTAATTTTGAAATGTATGAGAAAGCGGCCCACTCAACGATTCCATAATGAAAATCAAAAATTTCACCATATTTTAAAACTTTAATGAGAATGAATTTTGTCAATATCAGAGAGTTTTTCAAAAGAAGTAATGTTTTTTTAATGTTTTCCAAACTGTAAAAGGCTACTTTTTCGAATTTTGTTTAGAAAATAAGCGGAACTGTTATTGAGATTGTTGTGTTTCGCTTGAATAATGAGTTTAGGCATAATTTCACAGGTTTCTCTGTCATGGATTTTGGACTCATTATTGGAAAATTATTGTATATACTATATATTCACCATTTCTGCCAGGAAACTATTCCAAATTTTTTTACAGAATTTTGTCTATAATTTTTCTTAAAGGAAGAGTTGCCCAAACTATCGGAATTTCGCTAAAAACTTCAGGGATTGGGCAAGATACTCTTTATTCTTCTAGCAATACTTTTGGGAATTCCTTTTAAAATATCAATTCTAAATCGGCTACAAATACTTGTTCATATTGCTCAGAAAATCATGCCTGCAGGTTTTTCTTCATCGGCTTCTTAAGAAATCATTCTGAAATCTTCCAAATCCATGAGAAGTTCCAAAAAATCTCACAGTTCCAAGATTTTTAAAAAATAGTTCTCAGGAAATCCTTAAGCTGCAGTAAGAAACCTCTATTCGAAAATTTGTCAAAACTGGATCCAGAGGTATTACAAGTAATTTGTCTGTGTTCGTGTCTAAATCTTCCACAATTCTGCAATTTTAATCTGCGCTATAAGTACGCTGTACGTTTATCCATATTATTCTTAAAAAGGTCCATATTATTCTAGCCAGAGTCGCTTTTGCTTATTTTTTGTGACTTTAAGTAGCGTGTCTGAAATAATTAGCTCAACATTATTAATCTAATCTAATCTAATCTAATCTAATACAAACGCAGCCAGTACGAGAAAGCATCCTGGAAAGTAATCAGGTTAGATTATGCCCAATTACTTTTCTTGTCAATATTGAGGCTTGCAGCATATCAAAGATATGACACAAGCGTCAAAGCGGCCAGGCCTACTGCGTTGTATTTGCCGCAAAGATGATTCTTCGAAGTAAATACCTCGAGTTTTGAACGATTGTTCTTTCGTCGAAATAATTCTTGAATCTACAGGGGAGGAAGGATGCGCGGACATACCGTACCAAACGCTCCAGATTGTATGTAGCTAATATGGTTAAAAAATATGTAAATGTGTCATATTGAATGGCATATAATATACATTGGAAAGGTCTCACCCGTTTCTTGAGCAGCGTTTGTAGTACAACGTCGAAGCCGCTGTGGCACTGACATCACAATGGAAACATCCAAGCAGTAATCACAACTTACACAATCAGTCATCACCAAACCACATGACGGGTGTGTGCACTTCCAAACTTCACTTATTTGATCACAAGTCCAAAAAACTCGATTTTGTTTCATCTGGATCACATTCCGAACGACACCTGCTTTGACGCAGTATGTGATAGCCAATGAAAAAAATAAATTCATTGGAAGTGGAAATTAATTTTCACCAGCCGAAATTGTTATAGCTCGAGATCCAAAGAAACCCAATTTATCTTAGATATCTTCTGATGCACTAAAAGATTTCTTCATAAAACTGGCTATTTATTCAATTAGAACTTGTAATTTCTACCATTTCCCCAGTAGAATCTATAATCAGAAAAAATCTTTCTATTTGCTTCTGCACTTAAAACTGCCCGGCTGCAGACAGGTAACGACGACGCACTAACAAACCGACGACAGCGCGACCAAACCAACACGAAAAAAGTTGCCTCCTGCTATTCTTTATTACACCAACGAACCTAACCTCAAAATGAATGACAATTTTCAGGTCATTTTGACAGATGTAACTTGAGCATGAAAAAGACGGCAACAAGATCGATAAAGTAGAATAAATATATGACCCGTCTTTTTCATGCATGTGTGTGGTCTGTCAAAATGACCTGAGAATTGTCAAACATTTTCATGGCTAGCTTTGTTGGTGTAATGAAGAATTGACTGGCATTGCCACCGCGAATCACACTTTTATCACTTTGCAAGTGTTTTTCAATAGAAAACTATCCGGTTGGCGTAGCACCACCATAAACGATTCGGCCGGCTTCTTTAAAAACAACGCGGAGACGAAAAACACGTGACAGAAAATTTTAAAGCAACCGTCCACGCGCACGGCTTGCTGCGATCTCTTCTGAAATAATTTGCTCAACATTATTAATACCAAGAACTGCAAAACCCAGCAAAACCTAAATATTACGGTCTTGAAAACCTTGTTTTAATACCCTACGATTTTCAGGATTTTTCCAAGTAAAATAAAATCTCCTGTTAAACCCAGGTTGTTTAGTTCTTTGCTCTTGTTCAATGTTAGAAAAAAGTTGTTTTATTTGTGAATTTCAGCTAATTTAATTCTTTGCACTTTTTCAAAAATCAAACAAATGTAGGGTATTGGTTCCCTTATTAAGCATGTGGCTCCCATTTTCATCCCACGAAAAACAAAGGATTGAAGCGCTGCTTGTTTTATTTATTATTTTTTGTATTTTTTGTTAGAAGTGAGCACCCATGAAAACAAAAAGAACGGAGTCAATCGGTGCCGTAATCGCTTGTTTTCGAATAGGATGAAAATGGGAGCATGAGATTACTGATGGCACACATACCCTATTTTGTGTTGAATCTTGGAAATTGTTGAAAATAAACTCTTGAATGACTAGCGGCCCGCAGTCTCTTTTCAAAATTCGATTTTGGCCCGCAAATACAGTTAGGCTGAGGATCACTGGCTTATGGTGTGGTCTGGCCGTGTATGTCACTGAGTCTATCCTGAATTTTTGTTTGTTATTCATGTTTTGCCATCCATCGCTAGGTTGCCACTTTTTCCACTGTACTGAGAACAAAATTAAAAACTTGACAAATTCAGTCCAGGTTGACAAAAGTCCAAGATCAAGAGTACCAGGAAGAGGCTGGTAAAGGCTCGATATATCAAGCAATTCAGAACCCTTTGAGATCCATTAGCCTCTGCCCAGCAACTCCTATCCCTACCTCCGCGCGGAACCGGTCGGGCTGCGAGCAACCTTAGGGAAGATCGGGTAACCAACCCCGTTGGGAACTTTGCTCATGAACTGGCAAGGAAGGGGGAAGTGTTGCTTCAGCAAACCTGAGCGTCTGTTCTCCAGGAGGAACGGCTCACAGCAGCCTCTGATCACCATGTTAATGGCGGCTTATCGACGTCTGCGTGTCAGGGAAGGTCTATAAGCTCAACTGTGCACTATGGGGTATTTTTTTATTACCGTACAAATTTTCATGAATTGTTTTTCCACAGGCTGGGCTCATGAATATATGAACAAAAACAAAAATGAGAAAAAATCAGGGTCGCCTATTTTCCCCGAAAACTCAGGTGGAAACTCTTTGGTTTTCCCCTGACACTACATAGAAATATTTTTTTTAGGAAATGAAAGCAAATTTTCTCAGAAATCAAAAAAAAAATGAACTGGAAAAAGTTTTCCACAAAATTTAAAATTAAAATTAAAAAAAAAAACATTTTTGAGAAGGTAATTTCATAAGCTTTGATCGCTGAAGTTTTTGGAATGGACTTTTTTTTCTTTCCTGAGTTATGGTTAATTTTGTGAAAAATAACCACATATGCATATATAATATGGTCATTTTTCACATAATTGGCCATAACTCAAGAACGAAAAACAAGTGGATTCCAAAAATTTCAGCCATCAGAGTTTATGAAACAACCTTCTCAAAAATATTTTTTTGAAAATTTCCCGTGTGTTCGGGCATAGTTTTTCCGGCTTTTCTTTATGAATTTCCTCAACGGTGGAAAATTTGGAAGAAAACTTTTTCCTTTTCATATTTTTTTTGGATTCCTGAGAAAATTTGTTTTTATTTTCTAAAACAACGTTGTTTCTACGATGCTCCGTTCTTGAGTTATGATTTTTCAAAGAAAAGGCTTATATGACACATTTGGACATTTTTCAACAAAATTGGTTATAACTCAAAAACGAAAAATAAGTGCATTCCAAAAATTTCAGCGATTAAAGCTTATGAAATATCTTTCTCAAAAATATTTTTTGATATTTTTTTTATGAGTTCGGGTATTGTTTTTCCGGCTTTTCTTTACAAATTTTCTCAACTGTGGAAAATTTTGTGTAAAACTTTTTCCATTTCATATTTTTTTTTTGATTTCAGAGAAAATTTGCTTTCATTTTTTTTTTTTTTGATTCTATGTTGCTTCGTTCTTGAGTTATGATTTTTCAAAGTAAGTAGTGTCAGGGGAAAACAAAGAATTTCCACCTGAGTTTTCCGGAAAAATAGGCAACTCTGAAATTTTCTCAACTTGTTTTTGTTCATATATCCATGAGCCCTGCCTGTGGAAAAAGTTTCATGAAAATCTGGGACCCTTCGGCCCAATCCCGTACGGTAATTTAAAAAAAATGCCCTATGGTCCACCGGAAAGTAGGGGGTTAGTGTCCGGCCCTGCAAGCCAGCCGTGAAAAAACAGAAAATTTCTGCTTTTTTTTGTTTTATTCTGGAGTGATTTTGTACGAAACGAATTCAAGCATATTACGAAGCTTTTCGTTGCAGAAAACAACGATTTTTCGTTGCAGAAAACAACGGCATTTGTAAACTTGACGAGCGTGTTTGTACAATGAAACAAAATATATTTTCAGTATTCTGAGGTTCTCGCAGGAGTTCTCTTTGGGATACTCCCAGGAGTTCCTACCGGGATTCCATCCAAAATTCTTTCTGGTTTTCATCCAGAAATTCTTTCAAGGATTTCTCCGGGAGATCCTTTTGAGATTCCCGGAGGATTTTTCCAGTATTTTTAGGTATTCATTCTGGAATTGTTTCCGGATGTGCTCAGAAATTAGATCCAGGATACCTCTATTTCCAGAAGATCCTTCTAGGACTTCTCTAAGAATTAATGTTCCAAATTTCTCAAAAACTACTTTTAGGATTCCCCAGGAGTTCTTTCTGAAAATCTTCCAGAATTTCCCTCCCAGGATTACTCCATGATTTCTACCTAAATTCCTCCATGAGCTTCTATCGGGAATCCACTAGAAATTCTTTCTGGGATTTCTTAAGAACTCCTTCCGGGATTCTTAAAGGAGTTCTTTCTGGGATTCCTCAAGATTTTTTTCCGGCACTCCTTCGGGAATGTTTTTTTTTTTATTCCTCCAAGAACTGCTTCCAAGATTCGCCCAGGAGTTTCTTTAAAGATTGCTTCAAGAGTTTCTTCAGGGGCTCTTCTAGGATTTTTTCTAGGATTCCTCTAGGAATTTCCTCTGGATCTTTCTTGAATTTCTCCATGAATTCTTTCCAAGATTCCTGTTGGAATTCTTATCGTTTTTTTTTTTTCAGAAAATGTATGTGGGATTATCTCAAGAATCTTATCCCGTATTGCTCCAGGAATTTCGTTGATGATTCCTGCAAGAATTTCTTCTGGGGTACTTCAAGTCATTTCACCAAGAGTTCCTTCCAGAATTTCTCTAGGAAATCTTTTTGAGATTTCCCCAGGAATACTTTCAGGAAATGCTTCTGGAATTCCACAAACAATTGCTTTCGAAAATCTCCAGGAGTTTCTTTGATGATTCTTTCAGTATTTTCTTTCGGGGTTCATCAAAGAACTCCTTCTGCGTTTCCTCCAGGGATTCCTTTCAGGATTACTCCTGGAGTTTCTTCCGTGATTCCTCTTTGAGTTCCTGCCAAGATTCTTTCAGGATTTTCTTCCGGAATTACTCTGAGTGCCTTTTGGGATTCCTTCATGTGCTGCTCTTAAAAAAGTATATGCAGAATTTCCTGGATAAAATCGTGGAGAAACCCTGAAGAAATCCCAGAAGGAACTCCGGAAGGAATCCTTGAAGTAACTCATGGGGAAATCTTGGAAAAAAAATCCTAAAGGGTTTCCAGAATAAATTTGGGGAGCGGACCTAGTGTGATGGTAAGAACACTTGACTATCACGCCGAGGACCTGGGATCTCCAGTTAGCCTAGTGGTTAAGGCTATGGATCGCCAATCCGGAGACGGCGGGTTCGATTCCCGTTCCAGTCGGGAAAATATTCTCGACTCCCTGGGCATAGTGTATCATTGTACTTGCCTCACAATATACAAATTCATGCAATGGCAGGCTAAGAAAGCCCTTCAATTAATAACTGTGGAAGTGCTCAAAGAACTCAAAGTTGAAGCGAGGCAGGCCAAGTCCCAGTGGGGACGTAGAGCCATAAAGAAGAAGAAGAAGACCTGGGATCGAATCCCACTCCCGACAAACTCGCAAAATGTGAGTTCTTCCTTCGGAAGGGAAGTAAAGCGTGGGTCCCGAGATGAACTAGCCTAGGGCTAAAAATCTCGTTAATACAGATAAAAAAATTGAAAGAAAATGTTGAGGGAATTCTTGGAGGAAACCTGGAAGGAACATTTGCTACAACCGGAGAGAACTCCTGCAGGAATCCTTGAAGAAGCTATATCTAAAAGAATCCTGGAGGAAATTCCTAGAGGAATCCAGGCAGGAACTCATGCAGAGCCCAACTAACAATCACTCATTTAACAAGCACCATCATGACGTATTAATTCAACATGATGCTGAATAACATTTGGATAATTTTCATGTACAACCTTTGTTCGGGGTTTGTTCACACAAATTTGGAGAAATTATAAAGCATAGTGCTGTGTACCAACTGAACTGTTTGTTGTTAAACGCGTTTTTGACACATATAGTATTAAGCTTTAGCACGAGAGTTTATGATTGACACTTATGCTATGAACAACTATGATGAAATAAGCTCAGTGTAGCAGTTATGTCAACCTTTAACGATGTAAAATAACATGAAACATTCTTGTGAATAAAGGCCACATATACAAAAGATGGTTGCACTCGTTCAAACTTCACAATTTGCTTAAATTATTAATGATAGAAATAAATCAGTTTCCTTAAAATGCCGGCTTCCTTGCATTCTATTTCGCCATAGTGTACCAGTTATGGCTAATCCCATAAGGAATCCATGTAAATAGTGCGAAGTGGAACCGAAATAAGAAAATGTGTCCATAACTGGTACAGGGTTCCTATCATTGGCACAAGCTGTAATAAATAGGAAAAGTAGTTTTGGCTCTGTTTCTACATTTTTCCTGTAAAGTATGGTAACTAATATATCGTTTGACATATCGTAGACATTCGTCTGTCTTCTTCTTATTTTTGTAGAAATAGTTTTCCTTAGGTAATGCCATAACTGGTACAGGCACCCTAATAACTACACATAAATTTACTTAAATCATGATTCAAACTCGAGACCCGTCGATTGCCAGCCGCATGCCTTCCTATCTGGGCCATCCTAGAGGTGATGAATTGAAGCACTCAAATCAAAACATAAACTTCCCGTGGTTTAATAATGATAACACTTCGACTCCTATTCAGCAGTGGTGAATTAGCACAGAACCACAGATCATTATGGTTAACAACTGAACAACATATTAGTTCAGCTGCTGTTCAATATGAGTCGAAGTATGATGAAACAAAAGCGCTTATTCGACTTGTGAAAAACACATTATACAGTTACATGTGCTAATTTGCACATTAACTTAACAAGAAACAGAAAAAGATCTTGTTAAACTATTGTTTAAAGGAATTACTGCAAGTCGAATATCAAACTTATTAAGCTCTTGAAAAGTGTTTTAAATTATCATTGTCAATACCGATACGAAAGGTTGAACATTGGCTACTTTATCAATTGGAACATCATTTGTACAGTAATGTTTACAGCATAATTTTAGTACAGCTACCATTACTATTATAAAGCATCAATTCAGCTTGTTTGTGGCACGCGATTGATAGTTGGAGGAACTCGTGGAGGAATCCCAGAAGGAAGTCCTGGTGGAATCCTGACAGGAGCCCATGGAGAAATGTCGTAAGAAACCCATGGATGAATACCGGAAGGAAAAGGAGAAATTTTGGAAGACATTTCTCAAAAAATTTAAAAAGCTTTGCCGAAAGGAGAACATTTCTGAAGTAATATAAATTAGAGTGAAAAATTCACTTTAAAAACTTATAAAAAAACCTTTGAGGAAACCCTGAATGAATCATATAAGTTTATTTTTTTAATTTTTATTTTTTTACTTGTCAGAGAATTTTCAGAGAAAACTCAAGACCAATCACATTCTCGGAATTACTTAAGAAGAAACTTCAAAACTAATCATTTAAATAAGTCAATGGTTAAAATCTGGCAAAATATCGTTGAGAGATTAAAGAAGGTTTTTATTGCAATACTGCAGCGATTCATTCGAAAGAAGAGGAGCAATTGCTTTGAGCATTTCTTAATTGGCCATGTAAAGAATTTCTGAGTTGAATGTATCTCTTTACTGCCGTAATTCTGCAAAGTAACGTAAGCGCCATTCCAAATTTCGACGTCTTTTGGTATATATCTGATGAAATAATAACATTTTTTTTTGGAATTTGAGATAACGACAAGTCAAAAAAAAGTATTGGGGTTCGTGTAGACCGTGAATGTCAAATATCCAATACAATGTGTATTGCATGATTAGAATTACAGGAATCGGTATTAAAAAGGTCTGAATCGTAAGAGCCAGTTCGCGAGAACCGCGACCCCCTTTCCAAAGGAAGTGGAATCGATGTGCTCCGATTGAGCTGAAATTTTCAGGGTATGGTTTTCCATATAAAAGATGATATCTGGCCGATTTTCAGATTTTTCCGTTAGGGGGAAGTGGGGTAAAATAGCCTTCAAAGATTTCATGTCTAAAAATAGGTAAAATCACTAAAGTCGCAATAACTTCCGCAAAAGTCAACGGATTCAGCTGAAATTTTGCATGGACAATCTACTCCTATGGCACTTCCATTTAAGCCAAGCGTAGGATATTCTTTGATATTTAATTTGAAGAAATAGGTCATTTTCAAAATTCTTTGACGATTTTCAGGGCGCCTGTTTTCGTACCAACAGAACTAGGATAAAAAACTGAGTACTACGTTTTGAAGGATTACCCAAGAGCTTTCATTTGATATGTGACCCAAAGGCGCCAACTTAAAAACTTTCGAAAAAAAATTTTTTTTTCTCGGGGTATGCATTTTACCCCATATTTTTAGCTGTCTAAAGAAGTGTTGTCGCAAATTATGACAACGTTATTTAACTTTCAAGGGTTTTTCATCAATATAAATTCAACAGAAAAATGATGACTAAGAAATGCAATTATTAGATTTTCTCATTTGGGGGAAAGGAGGGTAAAACGGACTAACTCAACCTCCTCTCGAAATAACGTTGCTACGATGTTCTCTGATCGGACTCGAATTTTCAAAGTTCTTTATTCTACTCAAGAATAGATGCTTTATCACATATTTTTTTATTCTTGAGAGGATAACGGGGTAAAACAATTCTCAGAAAAAAAAAATGTTGAAAATAATCAAAATTTCAAAACCTACAAATGCTTTGGTAAAACTTGGCGAAATTTCATGAAATTAGAAAAAAAAATCTTAATTTTTATTGCTTATTCAAATGAGCAAGTCTGACAACATTTTGACGTCGAGAAATGTGACAGATTAGCACGTGTGTGATTTACCGGATTTATTCTCGATTTTTCTTTTGACATGCATCTCCGGTTCAATATATTCAATATATTCAATATATTCAATATATTCAATATATTCAATATATTCAATATATTCAATATATTCAAAATATTTTCTCTCTTTTTTTCTCGTGAAAGTTGCAGCAGTGCACAATGGTCCACGAAAAAGATTTACGAGGAAAGATGCATTCAGCGCCTTCAAATGATTTTTTGGAAAAAAATATGGTCTTCTACAAAGTTGTTCCCAAAAATCAGGCCCTCTTTTCAATGTACATAAAAATTAGGGTGGTCCATATTTTCAAAGAAATTGGGAACCAAACTTTTTTATTTGCAAGAATAACTGTATACATTTCTCGGGAAAGTTGTAGATCTATCAACTTTGAGCAAATTTCCTGAAGACACTTTTTATGTAGCTTTAAAATTTACCGATCTAGAGATATTTTTCTGAATAAGCTTAGGGTGGTTCAAGAAAAATCAGTTTTCTGGCGTTAACTGTTTCAGTTTCGATTTTTCATCAAAGTCACCCAAGAAACACTTGTAGAGCATAGTTTTTTGAAAAGGTGTTATGACGGGTTGGGGCAATCATAAAAATTATCTTTTGCTCGCATTCAAAAGAAGAAACGTTGTTATAAAACATATCAAAAAATTAGAGGGATGTTTTTTGTAACTCAAGTGAAAAATACTTGAAAAGTACCTATTTTTTCTAGTTAATCATCAATACCTTTTGAACGGAATGACGTAGCAACATTCTCAGCAAACGAAAATGCGCTTTTTTGGCAGCTGTAAAAGTGGTTCTTACGCGACTTAGACGAGAAGTTTTAAACAAAAAAGATAAAGCAATAAAACGATTAGTTCTAGCGTCCCCCTTTATCTTTATCTTTTTTGTTTCAAATTTCACGTCATAGTTGTCCAAGAACCATTTTTAGAACACAAAAATAACACACGCGCTGGGAATGTTGCTTTGTCATTCCGTTCAAAATATATTGATGATTTTCTAGAAAAAATAGGCACTTTTCAGTATTTTTCACACACCAATCGATCATATCACCTTTTCAAAAAAAATGATTTTTTAGGAAAAACACCTGTAACTATTGCACCAAAAGAGATAAAGACCATTTAAGCGCATGAAACGACGCGTCTTCAAATGCTCTACAAGTGTTTCTTGGGCGACTTTGATGAAAAATCGAAACTGAAAAAGTTAACGCCAGAAAACCGGTTTTCCTTGAACCACCCTAAGCTTATTCAGAAAAATATCTCTAGATCGGTCAATTTCAAAGCTACATAAAAAGTGTCTTCAGGAAACTTGCTCAAAATTGATAGATCTACAACTTTGTCGAAGAATGTATACAGTTATTCTAGCAAATAGAAAAGTTTGGTTCCCAATTTCTTTGAAAATATGGACCACCCTAATTTTTACTAATTTTTATGTACATTGAAAAGAGGACCTTATTTTTGGGAACAACTTTGTAGTAGACCATATTTGTCCGAAAAATCATTTGAAGGCGCTAAATGCATCTTTCCTCGTAAATCTTTTTCGTGGACCATTGTGCACTGCAGCAACTTTCACGAGAAAAATGAGAAAATTGAACAGGAGATGCATGTCAAAAGAAAAATCGAGAAAAAAATCCGGTGAATCACACACCACGTGCTAATCTGTGACATTTCTGGACGTCAAAATGTTGTCAGACTTGCTCATTTGAATAAGCAATAAAAATTAAGATTTTTTTTTGTAATTTCATGAAATTTCACCAAGTTTTACCAAAGCATTTGTAGGTTTTGAAATTTTGATTATTTTCAACATTTTTTTTTCTGAGAATGGTTTTACCCCGTTATCCTCTCAAGAATAAAAAAAATTATATGTGATAAAGCATCTATTCTTGAGTAGAATAAAGAACTCAGAAAATTCGAGTCCGATCAGAGAACATCGTAGCAACGTTATTTCGAGAGGAGGTTGAGTTAGTCCGTTTTACCCTCCTTTCCCCAAATGAAAAAATCTAATAATTGCATTTCTTAGTCATTATTTTTCTGTTGAATTAATATTGATGAAAAACCCTTGAAAGTTAAATAACGTTGTCATAATTTGCGACAACACTTCTTTAGACAGCTAAAAATATGGGGTAAAATGCATACCCCGAGAAAAAATTTTTTTTTTCGAAAGTTTTTAAGTTGGCGCCTCTGGGTCGCATATCAGATGAAAGCTCTTGGGTTATCCTTCAAAACGTAGTACTCAGTTTTTTATCCTAGTTCTGTTGGTACGAAAACAGGTGCCCTGAAAATCGTCAAAAAAATTATGAAAATAACCTATTTCTTGAAATTAAATATCAAAGAATATCCAACGCTTGGCTTAAATGGAAGTGCCATAGGAGTAGAGTGTCCATGCAAAATTTCAGCTGAATCCGTTAACTTTTGCGGAAGTTATTGCGACTTTAGTGATTTTACCTATTTTTAGACATGAAATCTTTGAGGGCTATTTTACCCCACTTCCCCCAAACGGAAAAATCTGAAAATCGGCCAGATATCATCTTTTATATGGAAAACCATACCCTGAAAATTTTAGCTCAATCGGAGCACATCGATACAAGAAGGCGTTGCGGCTCTCGCGAACTGGCTCGTAAGTAGTCATAAGCGTCGAGATTTGTGAAAACGATCGTTTTTTCACACTCAGGGCTATCTTAGGTCAACGAAAAATAAAATAGTAACTTTCTATAACTGTACCCTCCAAAAATTCAATAATTGACATCATTCAGCAGATAAACTTCCAAGGATTGTTCCCTTGAAAGACTCTCCCAGCTGCCATAACTTTCAATTTTCCACTGACTGGCAGTCCACAGACGAATCAACCGAGTTTCCAAACTGTTTCCAAAACTTCCAAAGAAGCTCCCGACCGAAAAAGTGAAAATTGAATTACATCCTACCAATTCTTGAATCACAGACAGGTCCGAAAGTTGAGCCAAACTCTACCCAATCGCCCAGTAGTCCCAGAGCACCGGAAAATGGACATTATTACTTTACACATGTGGGGGTGGGTGGTGGAGTTTTCGTGTGTGGGTGTGCTCTGTCCATCCAAACACCCACTTTCTTCTTTAACTCCTCGAATCGGTCAGTCGGATGGTGATAGTGATAAAGAAACGTAGCAAAAGTTTATTTCCACTTCACATCACATGGTTTGAACTGGGTTCGATAAATAGCACTGGACCTGCCCTTGCCTCTGCGGAAGCCTCTACTCATTCGCTCTATAGTGGAGAACACGAACAGATAATAAGCGTTCCGGTCACGTTATTTATATTGTTGATATATTTTTTTACAGGCAGCCTACTGGTAGCCGTTCTTGGGTTGAGTGTTTTCCATTGAAGGAAAAAAAAGTCCATATCTGTTTGAAACTTCTTCATGTACCATGATCATTTCACCGCAATAAGATTTCCCCCAACGGGGCTTGACCATTAGGGAACCATGGTCAGAACGAAACGTTTCCTCGACTTTCCAAAGGACGACGAACCGTGTGGAACAGCGCGGGACATACAACGAGGATTTCCGTTGTCCGGATTTCCGATTTGTGCTGTGTCAGATGACTCACGTCTTTGACCAACAGAATTTCTCGTCCTCAAAAAAAAATATAAAAAAATCACCCACAATTCTTTTGGGGCTTGGGCTGTAAAAGGTGTCTGTGGTGGGAGCTCCAACACCCTTCACTGGCCACTGGTGATTTTCAAAAAGAACTCAAAGGAAAATGTTGCAAAGGATAGCGCGTGGTGTGGAGAAGGCAAAACTAGCTCTGGCCCACCAGTTCAATGGAACCGGAGGCGGAAACCTCGGCACGGAAAAGTTCGCAGCGAGCAACTCGTTAGAGAGCGAGGGCCTTCTTCCGTTTTGTGTGATTTCTTTTTATTAGTTGCTCTCTACATCTTAAGGAGTTTCTTTTGAAGCAAAACGGGGGAAAATGTTATGATTAATCCATCTAGCGATGAGAGTAGACGTAAAGTAGCCTAGTGGTCTAATGAACGTGGCTAATTATTAGTAAGCAGGGTTTAATCCCTAGGTAGTCCATTTCCTTCGCCGGCTTAAATCTATTCTTATCTCTATACAGATATACCACTCATGTTCAATCACTAGAACCAATCCTTTACAATACACATCATAAAAAAGTTAATGCAATTCAGTATCATAATTAACATTTTATATAACTCATTTTGGTATCATAATGGCCAATTTTTCCGAACTGGCTCATTATGCAACTGAAATGAGTTACATAATGAAAAATAGTTGTATATTGTTCATAATGCAACTCATTTGAGTTGCATTATGAACATTATGCAACTCAAATGGGTTGCATTATGAAAAAATCATTGCATAAAATATTGTATGGAACTCGTTGCAAAACTCGATTTTTTCAGCACTCTTCGTATTTATCCAACTCGGCAAGTCTCGTTGGATAAATGTACGACTCATGCTGAAAAAATCAACTTTTTGCAACTCGTTACATAAATAACTATAATCTACGATATTAGCTCTAGTTAACCTATAAATCGGTTATCCGAAAACTGTGCCACATCTTTACAATCATCTTAAAGCACAGTTCCCATATGCCTATTAAACGAACCGTATAAACTTTCGCAAGCGCAATGAACTACACGCTCTGCCTTGGGCGAGCAATTGCATCATCATTTTCTTCCCCTTCCCCACATTGACCTGCAATATGATGTGGCAGGCACCATTCTCGTCTAAAAATAGAAGACTTACACTCTGTCAATTGGTCCCAGGCAGTTATGTCGTTCCCGACTAGAAAATTGTAACAAAAATGTAACATAATCCCAACAACCCATGATATTTATAACTAATTCTGATATAATCATGTTCAACATCCTTGGCGTTTTCAAAATACTATAACTCAATTATATCATATTATGTTATAAATGTTGTTTGATAGCTCATTGTATTATAATTAAATTTTGATTCTCGACGTATAATGTTACAATGTCACAAATTGTATCAAATTTTGAAACTAGTAATCATGAGGCTTAAAGTCATATCACATTTTGTTATAATTTTGATATGATTATAACAAAATAGGTTATAATCTCGATTAGACCAGTGTATAATTTGTTATAATTTTAGTTATTTTAACATCATCCTGCATCTAGTTCACTGCCGTTCTACACCCGACTGTCCCATGTTATATGGTAATCCCATATAACATGGGACAATTATGCGTAGAACGGCAGTTCATAACATAACAAGTTATAGAAATATGATGAAAATATGATATATGTAAACTTGATATAATTTTCTACTCGGGTAGTTCATTGTATTAAGTATTGATGCTCTTGGAATACTGGAGAAGCAGAAAAAACAGTAAGCAAGACAAAGTTTGCCGGGGAGAGCTAGTTTACATTATTTTTAGATGTCTCAAAGCATCAAAATAATCCAACTTGATAAGGAATCTAAAATAACTGAAATGGCCGATTTATTTAAGAGCTTTAGTCCTTTTACCCTAGTTCCAAGCTTAAGTAAGGCAAAGATGTGGCGAACCAAAATTGATCATCGTTGGAGACTCAACGGAGAATGATGCAGGAAAGAATGGGAGGCAATTTGTCTCCTCGACAAGCAGTCGTTACTGCGTAGCAAGCATCACTGGGAAATGCCAGACACTACTGCAGCTGCAGCATACGAAGGTCTACATTCGATGGACGATGCTTTGTGGCCTGCTTTGATGTAACAATTTGGCGCTACATTGTACTTTTGAAGAGCACACAATGTGCAATAGCCTTCAAATGTGAATTATTGCTTAATTTTACGTTCAGCAACATCAGTGGGTATAAAACGGGAGTGGAGTCTGTCTGTCTGTCTGTTTGTCTGTCTGTCTGTCTGTCTGTCTGTCTGTCTGTCTGTCTGTCTGTCTGTCTGTCTGTCTGTCTGTCTGTCTGTCTGTCTGTCTGTCTGTCTGTCTGTCTGTCTGTCTGTCTGTCTGTCTGTCTGTCTGTCTGTCTGTCTGTCTGTCTGTCTGTCTGTCTGTCTGTCTGTCTGTCTGTCTGTCTGTCTGTCTGTCTGTCTGTCTGTCTGTCTGTCTGTCTGTCTGTCTGTCTGTCTGTCTGTCTGTCTGTCTGTCTGTCTGTCTGTCTGTCTGTCTGTCTGTCTGTCTGTCTGTCTGTCTGTCTGTCTGTCTGTCTGTCTGTCTGTCTGTCTGTCTGTCTGTCTGTCTGTCTGTCTGTCTGTCTGTCTGTCTGTCTGTCTGTCTGTCTGTCTGTCTGTCTGTCTGTCTGTCTGTCTGTCTGTCTGTCTGTCTGTCTGTCTGTCTGTCTGTCTGTCTGTCTGTCTGTCTGTCTGTCTGTCTGTCTGTCTGTCTGTCTGTCTGTCTGTCTGTCTGTCTGTCTGTCTGTCTGTCTGTCTGTCTGTCTGTCTGTCTGTCTGTCTGTCTGTCTGTCTGTCTGTCTGTCTGTCTGTCTGTCTGTCTGTCTGTCTGTCTGTCTGTCTGTCTGTCTGTCTGTCTGTCTGTCTGTCTGTCTGTCTGTCTGTCTGTCTGTCTGTCTGTCTGTCTGTCTGTCTGTCTGTCTGTCTGTCTGTCTGTCTGTCTGTCTGTCTGTCTGTCTGTCTGTCTGTCTGTCTGTCTGTCTGTCTGTCTGTCTGTCTGTCTGTCTGTCTGTCTGTCTGTCTGTCTGTCTGTCTGTCTGTCTGTCTGTCTGTCTGTCTGTCTGTCTGTCTGTCTGTCTGTCTGTCTGTCTGTCTGTCTGTCTGTCTGTCTGTCTGTCTGTCTGTCTGTCTGTCTGTCTGTCTGTCTGTCTGTCTGTCTGTCTGTCTGTCTGTCTGTCTGTCTGTCTGTCTGTCTGTCTGTCTGTCTGTCTGTCTGTCTGTCTGTCTGTCTGTCTGTCTGTCTGTCTGTCTGTCTGTCTGTCTGTCTGTCTGTCTGTCTGTCTGTCTGTCTGTCTGTCTGTCTGTCTGTCTGTCTGTCTGTCTGTCTGTCTGTCTGTCTGTCTGTCTGTCTGTCTGTCTGTCTGTCTGTCTGTCTGTCTGTCTGTCTGTCTGTCTGTCTGTCTGTCTGTCTGTCTGTCTGTCTGTCTGTCTGTCTGTCTGTCTGTCTGTCTGTCTGTCTGTCTGTCTGTCTGTCTGTCTGTCTGTCTGTCTGTCTGTCTGTCTGTCTGTCTGTCTGTCTGTCTGTCTGTCTGTCTGTCTGTCTGTCTGTCTGTCTGTCTGTCTGTCTGTCTGTCTGTCTGTCTGTCTGTCTGTCTGTCTGTCTGTCTGTCTGTCTGTCTGTCTGTCTGTCTGTCTGTCTGTCTGTCTGTCTGTCTGTCTGTCTGTCTGTCTGTCTGTCTGTCTGTCTGTCTGTCTGTCTGTCTGTCTGTCTGTCTGTCTGTCTGTCTGTCTGTCTGTCTGTCTGTCTGTCTGTCTGTCTGTCTGTCTGTCTGTCTGTCTGTCTGTCTGTCTGTCTGTCTGTCTGTCTGTCTGTCTGTCTGTCTGTCTGTCTGTCTGTCTGTCTGTCTGTCTGTCTGTCTGTCTGTCTGTCTGTCTGTCTGTCTGTCTGTCTGTCTGTCTGTCTGTCTGTCTGTCTGTCTGTCTGTCTGTCTGTCTGTCTGTCTGTCTGTCTGTCTGTCTGTCTGTCTGTCTGTCTGTCTGTCTGTCTGTCTGTCTGTCTGTCTGTCTGTCTGTCTGTCTGTCTGTCTGTCTGTCTGTCTGTCTGTCTGTCTGTCTGTCTGTCTGTCTGTCTGTCTGTCTGTCTGTCTGTCTGTCTGTCTGTCTGTCTGTCTGTCTGTCTTTTTTTTTTTTTCCTCCCAACCTCCCGAGCAGAGAAAACCGATTGGAAAAACTCTGCTACACCTTGTCGCCTCGATCCCCCTGGTACCACTGATGCGACTGCTTCAGGGGGGGCAATGCGCTCATGCGCTCTTCTTCTTCTGTGCTCATGCACATTTTGTCGCTTCTAAATTTGTTATTCTAATCTGTTTAGTGTTCGTACCTAACCTATCGCCATTCAGCGACACAGTTGGTACAAACATACACCAAATTTGTTATTCTAATGCTGTCCGTGTGCCATTTAGCACTCCGGCTTTTCGCGCACGACTCGGATAGTCCCCGACGGTGGATCTACCCTATCCGACGAAGAGTTCCCCGACACTGAAACTTCTTCCGTTACCGATACTTCCCAGGTTGGTGCCAAGGTCGGTTCTGAGATTCCGGTTGGAGACTGGCTTCCGGTTCACAGGCGCCCTGACGACCAAGCACCGGTGCTTTTTCGCGGTCTACTCGGTCTAGTCCCCGGCGGTGGACGGACCTAGCCTACTCCGACAGAGAAAGACCCCGACGGTGGAAGTTCTCTCGACACCGATGTTTTCAACCCGACCAGTAAGGTGCCGAAGTCGGCCCGGCGATTCCGGTTGGTGGTAGACTTCCGGTTCACCGGCGCCCCGACGACCTATAACCGGTGCTACGCAACGAACGACTCGGTCAAGTCCCCGGCGGTGGATCAAGCCTACTCCGATCGCGACCCAATACTCTTTGATCTTCGCGCCATCTCCGCTGGAGAGCTGACATGATCCGCGTGACCGCTCTGTTCACCGCATTCCATACGGTTTCGTCCTGACACATTCTCTCTACTACGTTGTTGGGACTCAGATTTACAGCAGCGCTCGCTAGCATGTCACCACGTACTTCTTCAAATCGCGGACAGTCGAATATCACGTGCTCCGGTGTCTCCTCGTTGTTTGGGCATGTCGGACAGAATGGGGACTCTGCATGGCCGAATCGATACAAATACTGTCTGAAGCATCCATGACCTGACAAGAACTGTGTTAGGTAGAAGTTCACATCTCCGTGTTTTCTGGACATCCATACCGACACATCTGGGATAAGCCGGTAGGTCCATCTACCCTTCTCCGCGTCATTCCACTCTTGCTGCCACTTAGCCAACGAGTCCGCTCTGATTGTCTTCCTCACGTTTGCAGTGCCTCTTCTCCGGTAACACTCTACATCCTCTGCCAGGGTGATGTGTATGGGAACCATCCCGGCGATAATGCAGACTGCTTCCGACGATATCGTCCTGTACGCGCTCGCCACACGAATAGCCATGAGCTGGAACGTGCTCGAAAGCTTTGTTCGATTCCGCTTCAGTTTCAGCGCTGTAGCCCAGGCCGGAACTCCGTATCTAAGTATCGAAGAGGATACTCCCGCCAGAAGACGTTTGCTGCTGCTGCTCGGTCCACCGATGTTCGGCATAATCCTGGATACAGCATTAACAACTTTCGCTGCCTTCTCACAGGCATAGTCGACGTGGCAATTGAAATTCAATCGGTCGTCCACCATCACGCCCAGGTGTTTTAACGCACGCTTTGACGGGATAACCTGTCCGCCGACGTTAATTTCGGCCCGTTGAACTGCTTTACAGTTGCTGACTAGCACTACCTCTGTCTTATGGTGAGCCAACCGCAGCTTTACTTCACTCATCCAGTCCTCGATGGAACCGATCGTCTCCGCCGTCAGCATCTCTACTTCTTCCAGGGTCTCACCGGTTATCGAAAGGACGACGTCATCCGCGAAACCGACGATCTCTACTCCTCCGGGTAGTTCAAGTCTTAACACTCCGTCATACATAATATTCCACAACGTTGGGCCGAGTATGGAGCCCTGTGGCACACCCGCCGTGACTCTAACCGATCTCTGACCCTGGTTTGTCTCGTAGATCAAGACTCGATTCTGGAAGTAGCTTTTCAGAATCTTGCACAGATAGTCAGGGACCCTCATGTTGTGTAGTGCAGTGGCGATGGCTTCCCAGCTGGCACTATTGAATGCGTTCTTCACGTCTATAGCTACCACGGCGCAGTAACGATTACCTCTTCTCTTCTGCTTTGAGGCTTTCTCCGCATTCGCAATGACTGTCCGGATTGCATCC
This sequence comes from Aedes albopictus, assembly GCF_035046485.1. Lineage (NCBI taxonomy): Eukaryota > Metazoa > Arthropoda > Insecta > Diptera > Culicidae > Aedes > Aedes albopictus. Next base: position 11,900,094 of record NC_085138.1, read on the forward strand.
ACAGTCGTCTTCCCTTTCCGAAACCCGAACTGCCTATTAGACAGACCGCTCTCGCTTTCCGTACACTTTATCAGCCTGTTCAGGATGATTTTCTCCAGGAGTTTGCCAAGCGTATCCAGCAGGCATATCGGTCGATACGATGCTGGGTCTCCTGGCGGCTTGCTAGGCTTTGGCAGCAACACCAGCTTCTGGATCTTCCAAATGTCTGGGAAGTAGCTATCCACCAGACATTTCTGTATCGTTATCCTGAACATGTCCGGAAACGCTTCGATCGCCGCTTTCAATGCCATGTTGGGGATACCATCTGGACCAGGGGCTTTCTTCACTTTTAGTCCTTTGGCTATTGTAAGGAGTTCCTCGTTAGACACCCGGTTTGCGCCGGCAGTTACTTCCACCCCGTCGACGTACGGCGTAGGTGGCCATGTGGTTAAACCGTGATTCGGAAAGAGGCCGTTCACAATTACCTCCAGCTTTTCAGGGCACATTTCAGCTGGTGTGGCTGGGCCCTTGATCTTCGCCATCACGACGCGATAAGCTTGTCCCCAGGGATTGGCGTCTGCTTCTCTGCACAGCTCCTTGAAGCAATTGGCCTTGCTCAGAGCAATCTCCCGCTTGAAAGTGGTCCTGGCCTCGCGGAAAATCACCTTGCGTTCCTCTCTGCTCGCTTCGGATCTTGCTCTTTGAAATCGTCTTCTAGCTTTAAGGCAGGCAGCACGTAGGGTGCTGAGCGTTTCATTCCACCAGTAAGCTGGACGCCGGCGGTTATTCGGTTCGAGTTTCCTGGGCATAGTAACATCACATGCCCTCGCTACTGCTTCCGTTAGTTCCACAGCGGTCATAGCGGGAGTATCGCTGTCTGTCCGAAGTGCCTCGACAAAAAGCTCCTTGTCGAACTGCTTCGTTTTCCACTTCCTTTCGCAGGTCCTCCGGGTGCTCGGCAGAGCGGAGATCCGCAGACCGACGCTGTAGTGGATGGACTGATGGTCACTGTGCGTGTATTCTTCGCTTACTCTCCAGTTCATGTTGTTCATCAGCGACGGGCTGCAGAACGTCACATCAATAATGGATTCTCGTCCGTCCTTACGGAATGTACTCACAGAGCCTTCATTGCACACTTTAACATTCAGCTTCGCTAAGGCTTCCAGCAGACAGTAACCCCTTGCGTTGGTCAGCCTACTTCCCCACTCCACCGCCCAAGCGTTGAAGTCCCCGCCGATAACAACCGGCGCACGTCCTATCAACTTATCAGTTAGTAGATCCAACATCCGATTGTATTGCTCAGGGGTCCACCTTGGGGGCGCATAGCAGCTGCACACAAAGACACCGTTGATCTTGGCGATAACAAAACCTTCATGATCGTTATCCACTACTTCTTGAATGGGAAACCCGCCTGTAACTTGGATTGCCGCTATCCTTGCCTTATCCGTCACCCAGTTACCGTTATTGATAGGAACTCGGTACGGCTCTGCAATTATTGCGACGTCGCACTTGGTTTCCGTTGTCGACTGCCACAACAGTTGCTGTGCTGCATCGCAATGATTGAGATTCACTTGCGTTATCTCCATCATTGTCATTGTTGACCTGCCTTCGCCTTCTTGTACATCGGGCATTTGAAGCCACCCGTCGAATGATCGTTTCCGTCCTCCGGTTTGCAGAACATACACCTCGGTTGCTTCGTGCAGTCTCGAGCAACGTGACCACTTCCGCCGCATCTCCAGCACAGTGTGGACCTGTCAGGGCCCTTGCAGCTTCTCGCCTGGTGACCGAACTCTATACACCGGAAGCATCTCTCCATCTGCTTAGCAACTCGAGGAGTGGCTCTCAGAGTGCCCACCGCCCAACCAACTTTTATCTTGCCGATCTCCACCAGCTTGTTTGCAGCGTCAACCGATAAGCGAATCGCCGCCGTCTGTGTGCCTCCAAACGCTTTCCTTAACCGAATTTGCACCGGAACATCCAGCTTACACTGCTCGGTTAGGGCAAATCTCAGTTCCTCTTCTGTCGTGACCGCATCCAGATCCCTGCACTCGATCACCACCTCCTGTGAAAGAGCCCTGACATTTGCATCGCTGCCCAGGGATTTCGCGACGAGTTCCCGGTAATCCAGGCTCTTAACAGCTGGATCTTTCTTTAGCTCGAAGATCATCTCGCCTTTCTGCGTGCGCCGTGTCTTAACCACGTTCTCGCCCAACTCCTTAAGGTCCGGATCCTCCCTCACCTTCCTGAGAAGCGCAGCGTACGTTGTCTTGTCGCTCGCTTCGACTATGAGGGCATCACCTCTGCTTTTCCTCCTAGATGGCCGAAGTTTATCTTTCTTTTCCGGTTCCGTCTTCCTTTCTATTTTTTCCTTTCGCTTTTTCTTCTTAACTCGCTGGTTTTCAACGGTGCGCCATCCACTGTCTCTTCTATCGTTTTTCTGATTGTCGACGCGCGACTGATCGTTCTTCTGCTTCTTCGGGACTTCCTCATCTCCAGGCGTGTCCCTACCTCTTTTCTCCGAGCGGTGACTCTTAGGCGTCTCCCGAGTTTCCGCCGTAGCTCTTCCTGCAGCTTCCGTTACAGCCTTTTCAGCTGTTTCAGCTCTCAATCTGAGTGCCTTTTGCTCTCGTTCGGCTGCTATAACAGCAGATTTGATGTTCGTCACCATCTGCTTAATTTTCAGGTGCACGTTGTGTCTGTCCTTCACAAACTCGTACAGTTCGTTCTTCTTCCTCACCTCACCCAAACACGACTCTTGAGCAGCACTGCTCTTCGGCGTCGGTGTGAACACTCGCTGGTTCGAAGATCCTAGCTCCTGTTGGTTTCCTTGGAGCTCGCTTCGGATTGTGCTACTGGTAGCGATCGCTGCGGTTTCCAGCGGTGTCACTGGTGATCTCTGCATCCTTTCGCTTCTTCGGAACGCGTTCGCGTCCTCCTCGACTTCGATATTCGTTAGATTCTCCATTTTGTTGGGTCCCCACTCCGGGCCGCTATCTCCACTCGTTGTAGTAGTCGCTTATGATCCCTTGGTTATCTTTGCAAAGCAGGGAGGCCAAGCGAGGGTTGAACGCGTACCTTCATGGGGTACGTGTCCAGAGCCGGATCAGCGTAGGTCAGGAATGTTCCATCTGAGCCTACTACCCACCTTTGTTGGTGCGAGTATTGAACGTACCTGGAGGCCTGCCAAGGTTTTAACGGGACGGAGGCAAACGTACTGTTAGCCCGCTCGCCGTTTCAAGTAGGTGTCACCCTTCCTTACTCAGGGAACAGAACAGCACGAATGTCAGCCCATCATCGCCATCCGATCCATAATCCGTAGTCCGTTGTCGTTTGCGTTGACCAGTATGCCATAATCAGGATGTTACTGGCATCAATCCTGATGTGCCGGTTGGCACTCCGGGTGTTTGGGCTAAGGCACTTTGAAAGCGGTACCAGGTCGCTTGTACGGAGTTGCTTGCAGATGTGTGGCTTTTTATGAGGATCCAACAGAGCCCACTGTTGAAACCCCACCACATCCTAGGCATCCTCCGCTTGAGCTGTCTGGAAGCCAGAAGCTCGGTCACTCCCCGAAGGAAGAGCCAAAGGTGGTATCTGTCTGTCTGTCTGTCTGTCTGTCTGTCTGTCTGTCTGTCTGTCTGTCTGTCTGTCTGTCTGTCTGTCTGTCTGTCTGTCTGTCTGTCTGTCTGTCTGTCTGTCTGTCTGTCTGTCTGTCTGTCTGTCTGTCTGTCTGTCTGTCTGTCTGTCTGTCTGTCTGTCTGTCTGTCTGTCTGTCTGTCTGTCTGTCTGTCTGTCTGTCTGTCTGTCTGTCTGTCTGTCTGTCTGTCTGTCTGTCTGTCTGTCTGTCTGTCTGTCTGTCTGTCTGTCTGTCTGTCTGTCTGTCTGTCTGTCTGTCTGTCTGTCTGTCTGTCTGTCTGTCTGTCTGTCTGTCTGTCTGTCTGTCTGTCTGTCTGTCTGTCTGTCTGTCTGTCTGTCTGTCTGTCTGTCTGTCTGTCTGTCTGTCTGTCTGTCTGTCTGTCTGTCTGTCTGTCTGTCTGTCTGTCTGTCTGTCTGTCTGTCTGTCTGTCTGTCTGTCTGTCTGTCTGTCTGTCTGTCTGTCTGTCTGTCTGTCTGTCTGTCTGTCTGTCTGTCTGTCTGTCTGTCTGTCTGTCTGTCTGTCTGTCTGTCTGTCTGTCTGTCTGTCTGTCTGTCTGTCTGTCTGTCTGTCTGTCTGTCTGTCTGTCTGTCTGTCTGTCTGTCTGTCTGTCTGTCTGTCTGTCTGTCTGTCTGTCTGTCTGTCTGTCTGTCTGTCTGTCTGTCTGTCTGTCTGTCTGTCTGTCTGTCTGTCTGTCTGTCTGTCTGTCTGTCTGTCTGTCTGTCTGTCTGTCTGTCTGTCTGTCTGTCTGTCTGTCTGTCTGTCTGTCTGTCTGTCTGTCTGTCTGTCTGTCTGTCTGTCTGTCTGTCTGTCTGTCTGTCTGTCTGTCTGTCTGTCTGTCTGTCTGTCTGTCTGTCTGTCTGTCTGTCTGTCTGTCTGTCTGTCTGTCTGTCTGTCTGTCTGTCTGTCTGTCTGTCTGTCTGTCTGTCTGTCTGTCTGTCTGTCTGTCTGTCTGTCTGTCTGTCTGTCTGTCTGTCTGTCTGTCTGTCTGTCTGTCTGTCTGTCTGTCTGTCTGTCTGTCTGTCTGTCTGTCTGTCTGTCTGTCTGTCTGTCTGTCTGTCTGTCTGTCTGTCTGTCTGTCTGTCTGTCTGTCTGTCTGTCTGTCTGTCTGTCTGTCTGTCTGTC